>NC_037683.1:87412073-87589267 GCF_003255815.1 Theropithecus gelada
GAAAGAAAGAAAGAAAGAAAGAAAGAAAGAAAAGAAAGAGAAAGAAAGAAAATCAATAAGAGCTTCTGGATTTGGAAAAAAAAAACTCATTTAATAAATTTCAAAATACAATTGAAAGTTTTGTCAATAGACTGGAGCAAGCAGAAGAAAAGAATTTTAAACTTTGAGAACTAATATTTTGAACTAACCCAGACAAAAATAAAGAAAAAAATCCTTAAAAATAAAGCCTTCAATAAATATGGAATCACGTAAAATGACAAAATTTATGAAATATTAGCATTCCTGAGAGAGAAGGAGAAAAAATAAATAAGCTGGAAAACATATTTGAGGGAATAATTCAAGAAAATTTCCCTAATCTTGGTAGAGAGGTAGGCATCCAGATACAAGAAACCCAGAGAAGACCTATGAGGTACTATGCATAAAATGAACGGAACCAAGGCATTTTTGTCACAAGGTTGTCCAATGTCAATGCTAAGGAAAAAATTCTTAAAGGCAGCTAGAGAAAGAGGTCAGATCATGTCCAGAGGGAACTTCATCAAGTTAACAGTGGACTTCTCAGCAGAATCCTTACAAGCAAGGAAAGAGTGGGCACCAATTTTCAACATCCTTAAAGGAAAGAAATTCCAACCAAGAATTTCATATTCTACCAAACTAAGCTTCACAAACAAAGAAGAAATTAAATTATTCCCAGACTGGCAATAACTAATGAAATTTATTATCACTAGACCAACTTTACAAGAGATCCTTAAGGGAGTTCCTTACATGGAAACATAAGAACATATCTGCTACCACAAAAACATACTTACGTACATTTTCTGTAGACCCTATATAGCAACCACATCATAGAAACTATAAAGCAACCAGTTAACAACTTTACGATACCATAAAAACTTTACATACCAATATTAAACTTTAAACATTCTAAACTATCCATTTAAATGACACAAAGTTGCTAGTTGGATTACAAAAAATACCCATAATTATGCTGTGTTCAAAAGACCCATCTTATATGTAATGACACCCCTATGCTCAAAGTAAAGGGTTAGAGAAAGAGCTGTCATGCAAATAAAAAATCAGAAAGAGCACAGGTTGTTATTCTTTTTTTTTTATTATTATACTTTAAGTTCTAGGGTACATGTGCACAACGTGCAGGTTTGTTACATATGTATACATGTGCCATGTTGGTGTGCTGCACCCATTAACTCATTTACATTAGGTATATCTCCTAATGCGATCCCTCCCACCCTCCCCACAATAGGACCCAGTGTGTGATGATCCCTTTCCTGTGTCCAAGTGATCTCATTGTTCAATTCCCATCTATGAGTGAGAACGTGCAGTATTTGATTTTCTGTTCTTGCGATAGTTTGCTGAGAATGATGGTTTCCAGTTGCATCCATGTCCCTACAAAGGACATGAACTCATCCTTTATTATGGCTGCATAGTATTCCATGGTGTATATGTGCCACATTTTCTTAATCCAGTCTGTCACTGATGGACATTTGGGTTGATTCCAAGTCTTTGCTATTGTGAATAGTGCCGCAATAAACATACGTGTGCATGTGTCCTTATAGCAGCATGACTTATAATCCTTTGGGTATATCCCCAGTAATGGGATGGCTGGGTCAAATGGTGTTTCTAGGTCCAGATCCTTGAGGAATCGCCACACTGTTTTCCACAATGGTTGAACTAGCTATTCTTATCATATAAAACACTTTAAACTAACAACAGTAAAAAATGACAAAGGAAGATATTACACAGTGATGGAAGGTTCAATTCAACAAGGAGGCTTAATTATCATAAATATTTACACACTGAATTAGCCCATTCTCATGCTGCTATAAAGAACTGCCTGAGACTGGGTAATTTATAAAGGAAAGAGGTTTAATTGACTGACAGTTCAGCATGGCTGGGGAGACCTCAGGGTACTTAGAATCATGGTGGAAGGCACCTATTCCCAGGACAACAAGAGAGGGAATGAGAGAGCTGATTGAAGGGGAAAGCCCCTTATAAAACCATCTTATCTCGTGAGAACTTACTACCACGAGAACAGCACGTGAGAAACTGCTTCCATGATTCAGTTACTTCCCATTGAGTACCTCCCACTTAGCCCCTCCCACCACATGTGGGGATTAAGAGAACTACAATTTAAGATGAGATTTGGGTGGAGATACAGTCAAACCATATCACACACCCAACATTGGAGCACCCAAAGTCATAAAACAAGTACTTCTAGACCTAGGAAAAGACTTAGATAGGCACACGATAATAGCAGTGGACACCAACACCCCACTAACAACTTGAGACAGATCATCGAAGCAGAAAACTAAGAAAGAAATTCTGGACTTAAATTCAACACCTGACCAACTGAACCTATTATAATAGATATCTACAGAATACTCCACCCATCACCCATGGGATATACGTTCTTATCATCTGCAGTAGAACATGCTCTGAGATTTACCACATGCTTGGCAATATAGTAAGTCTCAATAAATTCAACAGAACAGAAATCATAACAACAATACTCTTGGGCCACAATAGAATGAAAATAGAAATCAATACCAAAAAGATCTCTCAAAACCACACAATTACATGAACATTTAAAAACTTGCGACTTTTGGGTAAAGAGCAAAATTGAGGCAAAAATCAAAATATTCTTTGAAATAAATAAAATAGAGGCATAACAAATATTCTGGCATGCAGCAAAAGCAGTATTAAGAGGAAGGTTTTTTTTGTGCTAAAACTGACCTCAAAAAGGTAAAAAGATTTTAATTTAACAATCTGACATCACACCTAGAGGAACTAGAAAAACAAGAACAAACTAACCCCAAAGCTAGTAGAAGAAAAGAGATTACTAAAATCAGAGCAGAACTGAAGATAATTGAGACCCCAAAACTCATAAAAGAATCAACACAACAAAACATTGGTTGGTTGAAAGGATAAACAAGATCGATAGACCAATAGGTAGATCAAGAAACAAAGAAAGAGAGAAAAGTCAAATAAGCACAATCAGAAATGACAAAGCTGACATTACATCTTATCCCACTACACCTTTATGCATACAAACTAGAATGTCTAGAGGAAATGGATACATTCCTGGAATCAGACAAACTCTCAAGACTGAATGAGGAAGAAACTGAAACCCTGAACAGATCAATGTTGAGTTATGAAATTGAATCAGTAATAAAAGACCTGCCAACGAAGAAAAACCCAAGACCTGATGGATTCACACCAAATCCTACCAGACATACAAAGAAAAGCTTCTACCAATTCTACTGAAAGTATTCCAAATAATTGAGGGGGAGGGACTCCTCCTTAAATCAATCTATGAATCCAGCATCACCGTGATACCAAAACCTGACAAAGACACAACAAAAAAAAGAAAACTACAGAGCAATATCCCTGATGAACATAGACACAGAAATTCTCAACAAAATACTAGTAAACTGAATCCAGCAGCACATCAAAAATTTAATTTACCACAATCAAGTAGGCTTCATTCCTGAGATGCAAGGTTATTTCTACATATGCAAATCAATATATGTGATCCACCACATAAACACAATTAACGGCAGCAACTAGATGAACATCTTTACAGATGCAAAAAAAAAATAGCCTTCAAGAAAATCCAATATCCCTTTATAATAAAAACCCTCAATAAATGAGGCATCAAAGGAACATGCGTCAAAATAATAAGAGCCATCTATGACAAACTCACAGCCAACATCATACTGAACAGGCAAAAGCTGGAAGCATTTCCCTTGGGAAATGGAACAAGATAAGGATGCCCACTCTCACCACTCCTATTCAACACACTACTGGAAGTCCTCCACAGAGCAATTAAACAGGACAAATAAATAAAAGGCATCTAAACAGGAAAAGAAGCCAATCTTTCTCTCTTTGCTGATGATAAGATTCTATACCTAGAAAACCCTAAATACACTCACAAAAAGTTCCTGGAACTGATAAACGACCTTGGTAAACTTCAGTACACAAAATCAATGTACAAAAATCAGTAGCACTTTTGTACAACAGTAATGTTCAAGCTTATATCCAAACCAAGAATTCAATCCCATTTCCAGTAGCCACAAAAACAATACTTAGGAATACAACTAACCAAGGAGGTGAAAGATCTCTCCAAGAAGAATCACAAAACACTGCTGAAAGAAATCATAGATGTCCTATTCTTTACTTTTCTATGGAATAACTGGAGGAAGAACAAAATGAAAGTATTTTTCCTAAACGTTATAATATGATAGTCCTCTAATTTATGCAATTGAGTATTTTTGGTGCTTACTGCATCATGGTTTGGTTTTAATGTCTACCATGTGTTTGATTGTTTGGCTTTCTCCTCACTGGTTTGTAAACTTCCTGGAAAAAAGACTTTTCTTTGACACACTTATTCCCAGTACCTGAAAAATGTCTTAAGAAATATTTGCTAAATAAATGAGTGAATGAATGGAACGTTTTACATTGTCAAATTTTTGCTGACACATTTTTAGTGAGGAGAGTTTTTTCTGTGCATAGAAGCATTTGTATAATACAGTTGTCCAGGACTCCCCTGCATATACCAAAATCTGCACATTGTCAAGTCCCACAGTTGGCCCTGAGGAACCTGTGGATATGAAAAGTTGATCCTCTGTATATGTGAGTTTCATATACCAAGGATATCATGTTTTTCATCTACATTTGGTTGAAGAAAAGTCCACGTATAAAGGGACCCATGTTGATCAAAGTCAAACTCACGCTGATCGAGGGACAATGGTACTTCTCTAACACTTGTTTTCGGTAAGACAGCCATTGTAAGAATTGTATCTCCCTTTCCTTAATTGTCATCTCTGCCTCTTTATATAACACATTGACGTTGCATACAAAATTTTTTGGGGGGATTACACAATGTCATAAAAGCTTTTTAATAGATGGGAGACATTTAAAAGTCAGAATATTTTAGCTGAAAATCCAGATTACTGACTTCTGTTGAACAATCTAATATTCAACACTGGACCTACCATCGTGCATGAGGGTCATCAGCTATATCTGAAGAGCTTCTCTACCTATAGAATGGGTACATAATTCTAGCTTGCTTACCTCACGTATGTCACCTGTTTGTCCCTTATAGCCAGTTGACTTTTTGACCCCTTCTGTACATCATTTTTGGAAGTTGTAGCTTTTGTTTTTAACTGATTTGCATTTTCATCAAAATGCATGTAGAAATAAGAAGAAATAAGTATTCTCACGTGGAAATATGTATGAATAACAAGCCATCAGGGTGGTGTGACTATTGATTGAAAGCACATATGAGTCCCTGTTAGTGCATTCCTATTAAGTCCAAAGGATCTCTGGGAAGGCACTTAGCATAAATTTAAGTTAATATTATGTAAAGTCATATCACAGCCCTTCCACCTTGGAAAAACTTGAATCTTCACTTTTACCTACAGTATTGGAGTCATAAGATGATACGAGGTGAATAGAAAGAAGATATTTTAAATATATATGTTATGGTATGGAATGACTCCTGAATCATCTCCATTTTTATGCTTTACATTTGAATGATGCATCCATTTTGCATCGCATGTGTGTGAAAGTTCTGAAACATATTTCAATTACAGATTTGCTGTATTTTTTAATTCAGTTAATTTAGTGGTAAGAGAGCTGTTATATAGACCTCATCAATAATTACACAGAAGGGTCTGTTAGACTAACAGATGCTCTAACAGTATAAACAAAATGTTTTGTTTAGAATTCTGTTTAACTTTACATATTTAATTTTAATAATATTTTAGTTGAGTTATCATAGTTTATAGCACTGCAAATTTAGTTTTAAACACACACAGCATGAAATTTTTATAGGTATAAAATGTATAACATTTTAGGGCACATTATCCATGAATTGATTAGCTGGGGGACAAAAAAAGTCCTACAGTTGGAGCACCATCTAAAATATCAGATAAATATAAAGGCAAATTAGATGTTGAATGACCTAATTTTATAAAGCTGTATCTACATCAGTGAGACAAAATTGTTAGAACCCAAATCATTGTGACAGTACATTTTATTTTAAAGGAACTTCCTTTCCAAATTGTAAAGCTTACTATTTCAAAACAATAATAGTTTCTTTTAGTTGTGTAGCTATTTAAAGTTTTCAAGCCACTTACATCTGGGTTGCTGCCTTCTATCAGCATTAAAGAAAAGGTCATTCTCTCAACCTAGTTATATCTCAGATTTGTTTCCTAGTACTCTATGCCATTCTGCATGAAAAACCCATACCATCTTTGGATGCTAATTAGAACTAATAGGCCATTTGCTTGAAAATTCTCTGAAGCAAAAGTTTACAAACTATGTCCTGTGGGCTATATTTAGTCCTGAACATTTTATCTTTCATTCACACATTATTTTAAAACTTATTTGAAACATTTGTTGATACTTTAAGATTTAGAGATTTCTCAACTTACTGGATTTCTGTCTTCTTTCAAAATAATGTGAAGATCACCACAAGGTCTGCCTACCCCCACAGAAATAATCAGCCAGAACAAAGAATGATTCCTTACCCCCAGGAGCACTCTACAGTTAGCCTCTCTCTAACAGAGCCAGTGTCTGTCACTTACATTCCCTGGGTTAGACCTTCTTGTGTTGTCCTTTTGAGTAGGTTTTAAACTTGGTGCACGTGATAAACATGTGAGGTTAAAAAGTGTTGATTCCCTTTACGCAACATGACCAATTAAATCATAAAATCTGAGGAAGCAGCCTGGGGATAGGTCTTATGCTTCCCAGGTGATTCTAATGTGCATCCAGGTTTGAGAACCACAGTTCTGAAGGTTTCTTCCCATGTTCTAATTCACTGGTACTCAAAGTGTGGTTGCTCTCAGCATCTGTACCTCTTAGGGTATTGTTAAAAATGCAAATCCCATGGCCCATTCCAGATCTACAAAATCAAACTCTCTGGAGGGGTGGCCTAGGAAACTGTTTAAAAACCTTTCTAGGGAAATACTTCTCTAATTCACTACAGCCAATGCATAATTAAGGAAGAATTGCATGTAAAAGAATCTCATCTCCGACCTTTCCTCTGCTCTTCACAATCTTTCTTCAGTGACATTTGCAGCTCTCTGATGTTCTGCTCTCTCTCAACGGAAGGCCCAACCTAAGCTTGTTTTCTACTCTAGTTCTATATGGTCCCATTTAACCTTTACTACTTCTGACCTTAGGCCATTGGAGGGCCATTTCCTACAAAGTTATCATAGGAAGAAAACAATCTGATATTAATTTCACAATGATTCCCACCTGGGTTATACTTGCAGAGGGTTTGAATCTTCAAAGAGGAGTTGTTAATATAGCTAAATCTCAAATTTCAGGAATTCCAGCTATTTTAGCAAAAGTTTGTTGAGGTTACGCAGGAGGTACAACTCTTTCCCTTCAAGACTAATTGTCTAGTACCTTACTTGACTCTATATTATACATTTGCACTCAAATACAACTGAAATTCCCTAGACATCAATACTTCCTAGTCCTGATTCTCTAAAAATATGGGACCGTATTTTTCTTCTTCTTGGACCATTTTCTCTGAGCCTCATTTTACATATCTATAAAGTAAGAAGATTAGGCAGAAAGTATGTTTCTCTCCCTTTTTTAAAGAAAGACTTCTCTTTTTAAAAATCACAGATGAAATTGCATCAAACAAAATATCTGAAAGAAATATTAAGAAACCTAATATGAGGACACAGAGCACCATTAGTTCACTGGTATCTCTCCTTCTGACAAACAGGTAGGGGAAAACAGAAAAAGGAAAAAAAAGATTATTATTTTTAGAGATGAGATCCCTTGAATTACCTTCTGCATATATATAGAATTGATGAAATTTAACTGTGGGTATATTTTCATAAACCCTTTGTGTTTCAGCAGCCAGAGCAATTAGATGAATAGTATAGGACCAACAATTTGTGTAACTGAAACAGGTATAATCTTTTTTCTAACATATTAAAAGATAGAATTTACTGAAACCATAGTATTGCAGGAACAGTGCTACATGCTTAAAGTGGATTGTGAAAAATTATAAAAACACTGCAATGTAGTTATTACTACCGGAATTACATAATTCTCCTGAGGTCATACAACTTCCAAAAGGCAAAGCCAGTCTCCCAACCGATGTTCATCTTGGTGCAAAGATTATGCTTCGTCTATTGCTCCATGATATTGCTCATCAGTAAACACAAAATGCTTTTGGCAAACATTTCAAGATGATTTTGTGTGGTGTTTCTAGTTCAGGGAGGAATTTGGAGTGTGTCTTACTGCTACTGGGATATAGCATACTAAAATAGGCAAGACTACCCATTGGAGTCAGACCACTCTCTGTACTTCCATTTTTTCACTTGCAAAATAGGGGTACAGTCCTTTACTTACATCACGGTTGGAAGAAGAAAACACATTTGTAAGTAAAAAGAATACATGGCATATTTAAAAATGTGCTTAAGAATATTGGTTCTTAAAGATGGAAGTCTGTGTATTTTCCTCTGGCCTGGTACCTTAAGAATATGTAACAATTAAACATTTTATTGGAATTGCAAAGTTTTTAAATGTGGAGAGGTTTAATACAAATATTATAGGCCTAATAGAATTACAGAAGCCTTGTTAGCTTCACAAGATTATTTCCAGAACTGGCACAGATATAACCTCAAATAAGAAGAGGGTGTTTCTTTGTTTTCAGTTATTTGTTGGGTAGCCCACAGGATTTAAATGAGAAATAATTTATTTTAAAAAATGAAATACTTGTAAAATATAAAAAGATTAATTAATACTGATGTTATTTAATGGTACATCTCTATGAATAAATTTACCCTTAAAGTGGAGCTCAGTGTTTGTGTCTCTGTGTTCTTCAGTTTTCATATTAGTTCTTCCCGCAGACTGAGCATGCAAGCTCAAAAATGTAGCTTTCTGTGTGTTTAAGGAAAACAGGACTAAATGTAAACAAGTATATTAGTATTTGAATAATACTCTGTGAAAACTGTTTAATAGTCTTTATTATTTTTAATTGAATTTATAATTTTTCAGAGAGATTTTGGTGGTTGTATAATTTTATATGTTTCCTGTCACTATAATATACTTGAAAATATGTGTTCTACTCTCAAAGCACGCTATTGAGTGTCACTCTTCAAAGGATTACTTCTTCAAGAATAAATGTGAAGGAATATTTTCCAAATACAAAAAACAAACAGCATCATTTAAAAATGTAATAGTGATGGATTTGACATTTATTAATTTAATTTAATATTTTTTCATGCCAAACAGAACAAATTAAATTTATTTATTAAAATAAATCATTAGCATATTCATAATAAACTTATATGTAACTTAAAATCATAAGGTTTTAAAGCTTACAGATTGAATATGATATCCTAACTTCAAATTTTCCCTTTCTACTGAAAATTGTACAATAGGAAGCCCTTTTATTAAAGGAATTTTCCTGGCACCTGTTGGATGCCTATAAACATTAAAATTATTGCTAACCACATAATCAAGCAGATTAGCATATTTGTAAGAGATGCTGTGTAAAAAAATGTACATTGACAACACCAAATGCTGGCAAGGATGTAGAGCAATAGTAACTTTTATTTTTTGCTGGTGCAAATGCAAAATATTACCACCAAATATTAGTCAGTGTTCTCCAGAGAAGCAGCAGAACTATTTTATATATACATATATTATTATGCATATATAATAGTTATCATGGGACCTCTCAGGTTTTATAATTGCATGAACCAAATTCTCATAATATCTCTCTCTGTTTGTGTGTGTGTGTAAACATTATGTAATGTTTTGCACAGCACCTCTTACAAATATGCTAATCTGCTTGATTATGTGGTTAGCAATAGCTTTAATGTTTATAGAAGCCCAACAAGAGCCAGGAAAATTCTTACAATAAAAGGGCTTCCTATTGTAAAATTCTCAGTAGAAAGGGAAAATCTGAATTTAGGATATCACTATCAATCTATAGTGTAAAATGTTATACATTGATGATTATATCCTATGTATTATATAATGTGTATATATATACATTTTGTGTGTGTGTATATATACACAAATTTTGTGTGTGTGTGTATATATATGTACAAAATGTTCACACACAGAGAGAGAGAAAGAGTGAGACAGAGAGGAGAGAAAGAGAGAGAGACAGAGAGGAGAGAGAGATTATGAGGAATTGGCTCATGCAATTATAAAAACTGTGAAGTCCCATGATCTGCCATCTGCCCTCTGGAGACCCAGGAAAGCCAGTGGTGTAACTGAGGTCATGTCTGAAAGTCTGAGAACCAGAGGAGCTGATGGTGTAACTCCCATCATGAGGCGAGATGTCCCAGCTCAAGTAGGCAGGAAAGAACCAAAAAGGGCAAATTCTTCCTTCTTCTACCTTTTGTTCTATCCGGGCTCCCAATGGATTGAAAGACACTCCCCTCCCCACCATATTAGGGAGGACAATCTACTACGTTGACTAACTCAAACGTTTATCTCATAAAAGACACACCCTCCCCGACACTCAGAGATAATGTTTAATCTGGGCATCTCCATCGCCAGTCAAGTTGACACATAAAATTAACCATCACAGTCACTTTGGCTGTTTCTTACAAAACTAAACATAATTTTTCCACATGACCCAAAAATCGTGCTTCTTTGTATTTACTCAATAGATACAAGAATTTACGTTGACACAAAAACTTACACATAAATATTTACAGAAACTTAATTCATAATTGCCAAAACGGGGAAGCAGCCAAGATGTCCTTTAGTGGGTGCTGGATAAATAAGTGTAGTACATAAAGAAAATAGAATATTATTCAGCGCTAAAAGGAAATAAGATATCAAGCTATGAAAGGACATAAAGGAAATGTACAGACATATTACAAGGTGAAAGAAACCAATCTGAAAGGCTACATGCTGTATAATTCAGCTACAGTATATGACTTTCTGGAAAGCAAAACTATGGAGACAGTAAAATGATCAGTGGTTGCCAGGGGTCAAAGGGGAGAGAGAGATGAAAAGGCAGAACATAGAAAATCTTTAGAAAAGTGAAACTTTTCTGCCTGATACTACAATGGTAGATGTAAGTCATTATGTAGTTGTAAAAACCACAGAATGTGCAATACTCTTAATTACAAGAGTTTACAGGAGAGAACCCTAATGTAAACTGTGGTCTTTGGGTGATGATGATGTGTCAATGTGGGTTCACAGATAATAGCAAATGTACCACTCTGATATGTGGTGTTGACCTTGCGGGAGGACACGTATGTGTGAAGTGGGGTGGGCAATGGCTAATTTTGTGTGTCAACTTGACTGGGAAAAAGAGTGCACATATAGATGGTAAACATTATTTCTGGGTGTGTCTGTGAGGCTGGGTTTCCAGAAGAAATTAACATTTGATTGGCAGACTGAGTAAAGAAGAGTGCTCTCACCCATTCGGTTGGGCATTGTCCAATCCTTTTAGGGCCTACATAGAACAAAAAGGCAGAGGAAGAGCACATTTGCTCTTTTCTTGAGCTAAGGAATTCATTTTCTCCTGCCCTTGGTCATTGGTGTACCTGAGTCTTGGGCCTCTGGAATGAGACTGGGACTTACACCATCAGCTTCCTGGGTTCTCGGGCCTTGAGGTCTGGACTGGAACTATACTACTGGCTTTCCTGGGCCTCCAGATTGCAAATGGTATATGTATATATTATACACACACACACACACACACACACATACTGTTGGCTCTGGGGAAACCTGAATAGTGTAGGTTTTGGTACTGAAAGTGGTGTAGAGAAGCAGAATTTTAAGTATGAAATTTCTGTTGATTCTGAAGTTTCTGGAATTGGCTCTGTAATCTCATTAGATTTAAAGATGCTAATGGCTATTTCCAGTAGTAAAGCAAGCACATCCCTTTCACTAATACTGTGAAACATAAATTTGTGAAGGGATCTCCAGCATTCTTGAAGAGCTCTGGGATTGCTCTTCTCTGTAGGCCAGACCCCGTACTGAAAACAGCAGTCATTAAATTGGGAAATCTAAATGCAATGGGAGAAATTGGATTCTAGAATGCCAGGGACCATAGGGCAGTATTCATCCACCAATGGCAAGATAGGCACGGCTGCCTTCATGGATAGCAGAGTCAAAGCAGACATCAGAACAGCACTACTCACACAGACCCATGATGCTGGTTGGTTAATTCTAATGTTCCTAAAAGTGAAATAGATAGGAAGCCTATTGAATTCTTATTTGATATATATAAGCAGATAAGTTCTGGATCCAGTTAACAAAAGTCTAACTCAGATTATAAAACCAACCAGTTATGGCCCCTCAGTCAATCCCCATATTTGAGCCAGTTTGCAAACCAGAACCCCTCAAATGGAAAAGAGGTTGGCTTCTCTTGAGGAAAGAGCTTCTCTTGACCTTGGTACACTGCCACAAATTTATACTGTTAATCTTTCTTCTGGCCTTACGTCAAAGACATCTTTTTACCAGAGTGACTGTACACTGAGGAGAGGAAATCCTCAGACCTTTCAGGAACTACTTGACACTATCTCTGAACTGACACTAATGTCAGTAGACCCTGAACATCACAGTAGCCAATCAGAGAAGGGACGTACAGAGTTCATGTGATCAATGAAGTTTTACTTCAAGTCCATTTCCCAGTGGGTCCTGTGGGTCTCTGAACTGATCCTGTGGTTATTTCCCTAGTACCAGATGCAAAATTAGAATAGACATAGCAGCCAGCAGAATCTCCACATTGGAGCCCTGATCTGTGGAGTAAAGTCCATTGTGATGGAAAAGGCCAAGTGGAAGCCGTTAGAACTGCGAAGACTTAGGAAAATAGTAAATCAAAAGCAATACCACATTCCTGGAGAGATTGCAGAGATAGGGCCATCATCAAAGACTTGAAAGATGGACAGGTAGTTATTCCTACCACATCCCCAATAAATTTTCCTTTTAAACAAGGCATACTGCAGAAAATTTATGGATCTTGGAAAATGACAGTGGATTATCATAGGCTTAACCAGGTGGTGACTCCAATTCCAACTGCTGTACCAGATGGGATTTCATTGCTTGGGCAAATTAAAACATCCCCTGGTGCCTGGTTTACAGCTATTAATCTGGCAAATGCTTTTTTTCTCCATCCCTGCCCCTAAGGCCTACCAGAAGCAGTTTGTTTTCAGCTGGCAAGGCTTGTAATGTACATTCACTGTCATACCACAGAGGTATATCAACTGTCCAGCCTTATGTCATAATTTAGTAGTCAAGCATCTTGATTGCCTTTCCCTTCCACAAGACATCACACTGGTCCGTTATACTGATGACATTATGCTGACTGGACCTTGTGAGTAAGATGTAGAAACTACTCCAGAATTACTGGTAATACACATGCATATCAGAGGGTGGGAAATAAATTTGACTAAAATTCACAGGTCTAGAAAGTAAAATTTCTAGGGTTCAAGTGGGGGATATGTCAAGATATCCTTTCTAAAGTGAAGAATAAGTTGTTACAGCTGCCCTTGTTGCAAGAAAGAGGCCCAATGCATAGGAAGCCTCTTTGAATTTTAGAGGCAACATATTCTTCAGTAGGGTGTACTACTTCAGCACATTTACCAAGTGACTTAAAACCTGCTAGTGTTGAGTGGGGCTCAGAACAAGAAAAGGCTCTGTAGTAGGTTTAGGCTGTTGTTCATAATGTGTAATAAAATAATATCAACTATGACTATGTTACCAGTTACAGAGACAAAGTTTGTAATTATGAGTAGTTCCTTTCTGTTTTGTTGTGAATACATTTATGTGTATATATACATATTAAACAAATATCTTTGCTCCCTTTCCTCTTTTTTCTCTTATGTTATGTACATAACATATATTGACTTTATGTCATTATCTAAGTATTATTGATTTTACAAGAAAGTATTTAAAAGATATGAGAAGAGTAAACAGCACTCAAGGACTTTAACGTTTCCTCTTAGAAAGGGACTAGTTCAATTTTAGCTGCTTGTGGGATACAGTTGTATCATGTTAGGTGGACTTGTGACCTTGTTATTGTCTTACTGAGGATCAAGTATGGTTTAAGGAGATACATGTCTGGGTGCCAAGTTGACAAGTTGGTTGACAAGTTGACAAGCTGTGAAATTGGAATGGTTAATTTTATGTGTCAACTTGAGTGGGCTAAGGAATACCCAGATAGCTGGTAAACATTGTTTCTGTGATGGTATGTTTCCAGAAGAGACTCACATTTGATTTGTAGACTGAGTAAGAAGGTTGTTCTCGCCAATGTAGGTGGTATTATTACTGATATGGCTTGGATTTTTGTCCCCACCCAAATCTCATGTTGAATTCAAGGAGGGGTCTGGTGGAAGATAATTGGATCATGGGGACAGTTTTCTTCCTTGTTATCTTTGCTATTCTCATGATAGTGAGTGAGTTCTCATGATACCTCACGGTTTAAAAGTGTGTGACACTTCCCCCTTCACTCTCTCTCTCCTACCATCATGTGAAGAAGGTGCCTGCTTCCTCTTCATTTTCTACCATGATTGTAAGTTTCCTGAGGCCTCCAAGTCATGCTTCCTGTTAAGCCTGTGGAACCGTGAGTCAATTAAATCTCTTTTACTCATAAATTACTCAATCTCAGGTATTTTTGTAGCTGTGTGAGAATGGACTAATACAGAAAATTGGTACCAAGAGGGGGGTAGTTACTGCTATAAAGATATCTGAAAATGTGGAAGCGACTTTGGAACTGGATAACTGGCAGAGGTTAGAACAGTTTGGAGGGCTCAGAAGAAGACAGGAAGATGTGGGAAAGTTTTGAACTTCCTAGAGGCTTGTTGAATAGTTTTGACCAAAATGCTAATAGAGATATGTAAAATGAAGTTCAGACTGAGGTGATCTCAGATGGGGATGAGAAACGTATTGGGAACTGGAGTAAAGGTCACTCTTGCTATACTTTAGCAAAGAGACTGGCAGCTTTTTGCCCTCAGCCCAGAGGTCTCTGAAACTTTGAGCTTAAGAGAGATGATTTAGGGCATCTGGCTGAAGAAATTTCTAAGCGGCAAAGCCTCCAAGATTTGACTTGGCTGTTTCTCAAAGCGTGCATGAACCAAGAGATTATCTGAAAATGAAACATATTTATAAGGGAAGCAGAGCATAAAAGTTAGGAAAATTTGCATCCCCAGCCATGCAGTAGAAAAGAAAAACTCATTTTCTGGGAGAAATTCAAGTCTGTTGCAGAAATCTGCATAAGTGAAAAATAAAAGTGGAATGTTAATAGACAAGACAATGGGGAAAATGCCTCCAGAGCATTTCAGAGACCTTCCTGGCAGCTCCTCAAACCACAGGCCAAGAGGCCTAGGAGAAAAAATGATTCTGTGGGCCAGACCCAGGGCCCCCTGCTCTATTCAGTCTTGGGACATGGCAGCTGGCATCCCAGCTGCTCTAGCTCCAGCTGTGGCTAGAAGGGGCCATGGCACAGCTTGGGCCATGGCTTCAGAGGGTGCAAGCCCCAAGTCTTGGCAGCTTCCATGTATTTACGGGCCCACCAGTGTGCAGAAGGCAAGGATTGAGGTTTTGAAGCCTCTGCCTAGATTTCAGAGGATGTGTGGAAATGTCTTGGTATACAAGCAAAAGTCTGCTTCAGGGACGAAACCCTCATGGAGAACCTCTACTAGGGCAGTGCAAAGGGAAAATGTGGTGTTGGAGCCCCCACACAGAGTTCCAACTGGGGCACTGCCAAGTGGAGCTGTGAGAAGTGGGCCACCATCCTCCAGACCCCAGAATAGTAGATCCATTGACAGCTTGCCATGGTTGCTGGGTAAGCCACAGGCACTCAATGCCAGCTTGCGAAAGCAACTGTGGGAGCTGTACCCTGCAGACACACAGGGGGTGGAGCTGTCCAAGGCCTTGGAAGCTCACCTGTTGCATCAGCATGCCCTGAATTTGAGACATAGAGTCAAAGGAGATTATTTTGGAGCATCAGGATGCAATGTCCGCCCTGGACATTGCATGGGACCTGTAGGCCCTTTGTTTAGGCCAATTTACTCCTTTTGGAATGGGAGCATTTACCTAACACCTGTACTCCCCTTGCATCTTGAAAGTAACTAACTGGTTTTTGATTTCACAGGTTCATTGGTGGAAGGCACTTACCTTGTCTCAGATATGACTTTGGAATGTGGACTTTTAAGTTAATGCTGAAATCAGTTAAAACTGGGGAACTGTTGAGAAAAGTTAATTGTATTTTGCAATGTGAGAAGGACAAAGGATTTGGGAGGAGCCAGGGACAGAATGATATCGTTTGGATTTGTGTCCCTGCTCAAATCTTATGTTGAATTGAAGGAGGGGCCTGACGAGAGGTGATTGGATATGGGTGCAGTTTTCCCCCTTGCTATTCTCGTGATAGTGAGTTCTCATGAGACATGATGGTTTAAAAGTGACTTATCCATGATTTTAAGTTTCCTGAGGCCTCCCAGACATGCTTCCTATTAAGCTTGCAGAACTGTGAGTCAATTAAACCTCTTTTTTTCATAAATCATCTAGTCTAAGGTAGTTCATTTTTTTTTTTTTTTGAGATGGAGTCTGGCTCTGTCTATCAGGCTAGAGTGCAATGGCACAATCTCGGCTCATTGTAACCTCCGCCTCCCGGGTTCAAGTGATTCTCCTGCTTCAGCCTCCTGAGTAGCTGGGATCACAGGCATGCACCACCATGCCCCACTAATTTTGGTATTTTTAGTAGAGATATGGTTTCACCATGTTGGCCAGGCTGGTCGTGAATGCCTGACCTTGGGTGATCCACCCTCCTTGGCCTCCCAAAGTGCTGGGATTACAGGTGTGAGCCACCATGTCCAGCCTAAGGTAGATTTTTCTAGCTGTGTGATAATGGACTAATACAATCATCCAATTTGTTGAGGGCCTGAGTAGAATGAAAAGAAAGAGGAAAATCAATTTAATCTTTTCTAAAGCTGCAACATTCATTTTCTCCTGCCTTTGGAAATTGGTATTCTTTTGTGCCTTAAGACTCAGATTGGGACTCCATTCATTAGCTTCCTGGTTCTTGGGCCTTCGGGTTTGGTTTGGAACTACACCACTGGTTTACCCAGGCTTCCAGCTTGCAGACAGCAATTGTGAATCTTCTCAGCCTCCACAGTCACATAAGGCAATCCCTCACCATGTGTACATATATATGTGTATGTATACATATACACATATATATAGTGTACATGTACATACACATACGCATACACACACACACAAATGCTCCTTGACTTACAGTGAGGTTATGTTTTGATAAACTCATCATAAGATTAAAAAATATGTAAGTCTAAAATGCATTTAATGCCCCCAATAAATCCATTGTAATGTCAAAAAATTGTAAATTAAACCATCATAAGTTGAGGACTGCCTGTTTGTATGGATGTATGCAAGTGTGTGCGTGTGTGTGTGTGTGTGTCTGTTGTATTGCCTCTCTTTCTTTGGAGAGCCTTAGTAATACAGGGGACAGAAAATATATGAGAGCTGCCTGTACCTTCTACTCAATTTTGATGTGAACCTAAAACTGTTCTGAAAAATAAAATTTATTAATTAAAAAAATGCTGTTTGCAAAATTTTCCCAGCCACCTAACTCCATTGTTTGGTAAGAATGAGAGACTAAAGGAACTAACACAGAAATCCAGGTGCTAAAAAAATAATGCCCGTTAGCATTGAATTTGGCCCTAGGCTCTTCTTTACTACACATATATCCTTTCGGATGGCTGGTTTAGGAAAATTCATTTATTTTCACCAAGAATTAAAGGAAGAATAAAAGAGAGGAGGAGAAGGAGAAAGAGATATTAAAAGTAAATGCCTAGTAAAGAACTCTTACAGGCAAATATTGTCATGAAGTAGAGGAAACTTACTATAAATTAAAATAATAATAATGATCTCTATGGAGCAAGAGCAGAAAGCAGAACATATGTAACAGTCAAAATAACTTAGGAAAGAGATTGAAGACTGTGTAATGATTTAAATTTTAGGAGATCTTGGGAAATGATTTTTAATATTGAAATTTCATAGTTGTAGGTTAAATTAGGGAAAGCAAAAAGAAAGTGCTAATAACCCAATGAATGACCCAGAAAACAATTTAATAATTGGATTTTATAAATGAAATGAAAATAGAGTTTAGAAATGAAAGAACATGAGTAGGTATGGAAGATGCCAAAGGAAATTTTGAAATGTATAATTGAATCCATGCTGGAAAAATGGAAACCACAGAAAAGAACAAATATTTAAAATGTAATTCAAGAAAACTGTCTTTAAAAGAAGAATTGATTATATATTGAAAGATTAATCACCATGACCCTGGGAAGATTTATCCAGAATGATCACATGAATGTATAGCCTAATAAATTTGCCATACTTCAAAATACTCTTTTATATTTTAAAGATTCTAAAAATAATAATACCAAAGCAGTTATAAGGCAAAACAGCCTGACCTCTTACTTTTCCATAGCTACATTAAAATCAAGAAGTCAGTGAAGCAATATATGCAATTTTAAAGAACAAAAACCTCATTTCTGCTCGGCCAAATCCTCATTAAAATACAAACGCAACAAACACACTTGAGAGAAGACAGAAGTTGCAGGAACTGAGGAAACGATATTCCCATGAACTATTCTTAAGAGAGAGAATAGAGCCAACCATGAAGTAACTCAAAACATGGAGTAAATGTTGGTGAACATCTGTTCACATGTAGGACTAACAAAAAGATAAATTATGGTAAAGAACATTAAAATTGAGAAAACTGGGGAGCTAAAGGAAGAAAAAGCATAGAAGTAGTGAAAATATGCTGGCAAAAGTCAAAATAGAATCCACAAACCTAAGAATTAATTAATAAAAGTGTAATTTTATATAAGAATGTGAAGTTAAACATTACAACACTGTGAAACAAACTACCTAACAAGAAATGAATGGTGGAGGATAAAAAGAAGGTAAGAAGGAAGAAATACACAGACTTTACATTGTTTCTAGTGGAAAAATAAAAAGACAAAATTATACATATATGTATAAATATATTGTACATGAAATATTTATATACTATTTATACATATGTATCGTGTGTGTGTGTGTACGTTTAAGGATATAATATAAAGTTAATCATAAGAAGAAAATAAAAACTTTCTAAGTATCAGGAAAAAACAAAGTAAAACATGGCCACACATTGAACAATATTTAAAAATTTATTTACAAAAAGTCTTTTAACTCTGTAGGGCATTTTCAAACATGCTCTAAACTCCCTAAACTCTATGCTTTATGGAAGAAAAATACGTAAATCCCAGGGCCTAGCAATGAAAGATGGCCAAAGGAATACTAGGATGTAAAAACAAACGACAACAACAAAATGATTTGTTAGAATCCTAATTGAGTTTAAAATTATGCAAGTAACTATTGAGTGAAACAAAAAAAAAAAAACAGATTTAAAATACTGAATGGTACAATTAATTATGAAGATACAGCAGTTATTAAGACTTAGATGCCAGTTAATTTAGCATCAACCTTTGCAAAATAAAAACTACATGAGATTCAAATAGAAACGGTCAGAAACACACATCCGTAGACAAAGACTCAAGCCCACCGGCACATGACAAATCAAATGAGCAAAAATCAGTATGATTATGAAGAGTAACTCAATCAATATTGCCTTGTTTTCACTACAATACCAGTTTCCTCAATTCCGTTGACTTAAAACAGTAGCTGTTTATTCTTGTGTTCACCACATGTTTGTCAAGAGTTGGAAGGGCCTCTACTCAGCGTAGTCACTCAGGAACCCAGAATGGCAGATCAGCCATGCTCTCTAACATTGCCAGTCACTGGAACTAATAAGAAAAAAAGCACCCTGGAGAAACTCATATTAGCAATTAAATAACACACATCATTTTGGCTTACAATTCATTACATTGCACCCTCCCAATCACGAAGTGAGGACAGAAAGATGCAATTCTACCCTAGGTCCAGAGGTGGGGCAAGCCAGAACTATTTTGTAAACAAAAGTAAAAACTGGAATATAATTAGTAAGATGTTTTCATTTGAGAAATAGATATAGATATGCTGTACATATAAATTGATTGATCTTGATTGGGCCATAAAATAAGTATTAAAATTACTGATGACATTATGTGATCACAATCCAGATATTAAAAAATTTTTAAGACTAGAAAATTTTTTAAGACTCTACTTCCAGATTTTTTAAATAATTTTAAACTACTTATGTAAAAAATAGCTGTGACTAAAACTCATGGACTGTACATAAGGCAGTGCTCAGTTAAAATTCAGTGTTATACATTTGCTATTAGTTATTAAAATTAAGAGCAAGTTGTATGAACATTTAACTTAAAAAGGAAAAAAATGCAGATACAATTTATTAATAAAAAACTACTGAAATGGCAAAAAAAAAAAAGGTTGAAGTAATCTAGAAGCTGATTCTTTAAAAATTGTTTTTCAACTGTTCTTGACCTTGTTAAGTAACCAAACAGTCAGGGATGGAGAGAGGGATAAAGAACAAATAAGAAATACTAAAACAGGAAAGAACTATAGAAACTGAGAAAATTAAAAGAGCCTAGAAGGAAATTATTAACTCTATACATATAAATTTGAAAATCTGTATAAAATTACTTTCTTTCTTGCAATTTAAAATGCACCAAACAGACTCTAAAAATAGTGAAAGATCTAAACAAACCAATTAACCTAAGAAGTGGCAGTGGTAGACAGGAAATAAAGTTTTTAAATAATAAATCACAAATCAATGGCTCCAGACAGTTTCACCATATAATTTTACTAAATCATCGAATAAAAGAAAACCACAATGTTTTAAACTGTTTCAGATAATAGAAACAGGAGACTTTCTCCTAAATCATTCTTATGTATTAAATGCAATATATTATTGAAGGTCAGAAAAAATTATGAAAATCAGGTATGCTAACTAATATCACTCATGGAAATCAATAAAAATCAATAAAAATTTAAACAAAATAAAATATTGGCAAAGAGATTTCAGAGCACATTAAAATAATCATTATATTAACTGTAATTCATTGAATTACAGCTAATATAAAATGTGAATAGATCTAACTTACAAAACGTATCCATTGTTGTTAAATAATTATTTGATGAAAAGATTTTCCACATCTTTTTTATTAAACAGTAGGTTCTTAAAAAAACAGAAACAGGTGGATAGTTCTTTTTTAACTGTTAAACTTCTAAGGCCAGGATCATTCTTTAAATGAATGAGAAAATACTAGAATTACATCCATTTTGGCATTTTTGGTTTTTTTTTTTGGTTTTGTTTGTTTGTGTGTGTGTGTGTGTGTGTGTGTGTGTGTGTTTTAGACAGAGTCTTGCTCTATCACCCAGACTGGAGTGCAGTGGCATGATCTCAGCTCACTGCAACCTCTGCCTCTCAGATTCAAGCAATTCTCCTGCCTTAGCCTCCCAAATAGCTGGGATTACAGTCGTTGTGCACCACCATGCTTGGCTAATTTTTGTATTCTTAGTAGAGATGGGGTTTCACCACGTTTGCCAGGCTGATCTTAAACTCCTGGCCTCATATGAACTGCCTGCCTCAGCCTCCCAAAGGGCTGGGATTACAGGCATGAGCCACTGTGCCTGACCCAAATTATATCTATTAAATATAAGAATAATGCAAAAATTTTCATTAAAATCACTACTGTTTAACGTTTCTCAAAATGTTCTAATCAATGCAATTAGAGAGGGCAAAGAAATAGGTAAACTCAGTTTCAAAGAAAGAGAAAACTTAGTTGCTTACATGTAACCTTTCTGCTACCTAGGAAACTCAAGGAAGCTAGCTTAAAAATTATCATAAACAAGAAGGTAACTCAATAGAATTAGCTGGATACAAAATTATTGCACAGAAAATAATAAACTTCCATTATATACACAATTAGTGATAGTAATAATAACATTAGTAGTGACCTCATTTATAAGAGAAAAACAATTATAAATAAAATTCTTAAAAATAAACTTTAAGAAAACTACATAAGTAGAAAGGGGAAGGAAGGAAGGAAGGAAGGAAAGAAAAGCTTCTAAGAGATAAAAGAAACCTTGAACAAACTGAAAGTCATATCATGTTCCTAAACATAAAACAAAAAAATCATAAAGATGTCAATTCTCCATAATTAAATCAATACATTCAATGTGATCCTAATAAAATAATCTATGACAATTGTTTTAAAACTACAAAAGATAATGCAATAAGATAATTCAGATAATGCAATAAGAGCCAGAAGAAGGAGAAGGAGGGAGGAAGGGAGGGAGGGAGAGATGAGAGAATTTCACCTATCTATCAAAATATATTTTAAAGCTCCAATAGTTAAAATGTCTAAAGTTTAATTGCCTTAAATACTGTGAT
The DNA here is from genome assembly GCF_003255815.1 of Theropithecus gelada. Lineage (NCBI taxonomy): Eukaryota > Metazoa > Chordata > Mammalia > Primates > Cercopithecidae > Theropithecus > Theropithecus gelada. The sequence continues at coordinate 87,434,461 of NC_037683.1, forward strand.
AGTTATGCTTATGATGAAGGTAATGTCAACGCAGTGGGAGAAAATATTTTCAATTACTGATACTTGGAAAAATAAATAGCTCTATGGGTAAGGAAATTTAATTCATAGTTCATACTTACATCAAGAAGAATTCTACATAAGTTAGATGTTTGAATGTCACAAAGGAAAATAAAAGAAACCATTATAGTACTAAAAGAATATCTACGGGAATTTAAAAATTAATCTTGGCATGTAGAAAGCTTTTCTTACTACAGCATAAATCCCAAAGTTAAATAATAATAATAGTAATAATAATAATAAAAAGATTGACTAATTTTACTATAATTTTTTAAGCTTGAATTTTAAAAAATCTTCATAAACAAAGCCAAAACACAAATAGAACACTAGAAATAATTACTTTCAAACCACATCACAATTAGCTAATTTTATAAATACAAACAAAATACTTTTTAAAGCTTATCAGAAAAATATCTAGAAACATTAGAAAAATAATAATTTTTCTAATAATAAACAATTTACTTAATGGAAAACATAATGGAAATGATCTAAACATTGAAAAGATAGTCTCACTCAAAATAAGATAGACACAGATTAAAACTCTGGCCAATTTTCACCTGATTGTGAAAGAACAAAAAGTTTGATCTGTGGCAGCAAATACTTAAAGAATCAGATAATCTCCTTCTCTGTGATAACTGGGTTAATTGAAATATCAACGCTAAGGAAATTTAACAAAAGGCACACATATTATAAATGCAGTTACCATGTTCTGTTTAGATTCTACGTCTATAAATTATCTCTTAATTATGCTTGCATTCATGTGAGATGGTATATGCTGGGCTGATATTAAATAGCAGATTTAGTTACAACCAAACTTTTGTTTACAGCTGACATCTGCTTTGATTGGTCTGTTCTCTGTCCTCATTGGTTTCTACCCATGCCATACTGGCAGTTGTTAAATATTTTGAATATTATCCCTGATATTACTTATTGCTGAGTATTGTATATAGTAGCTAGAGAATGGAAATGACATTATTTCATTATTCATTATTAGAAAAATGGAAAATAAAACCCCACTGAAATGCCACTATACATCTAATAGAGAAAGAAAAAGAAAGAAGACAAGAAAAGAAAGGAAGGAAGGGAGGGAGGGAGGAAGGAAGGAAGGAAGGGAGGGAGGGAGGGAGGGAGGAAGGAAGGAAGGAAGGAAGGAAAGAAGGAAGGAAGGAAGAAAGGAAGGAAGGAAGGGAAACTTCCAAGTTCTGAAGAGATACAGAACAACTAGAACTCTCATACATTGCTGGAAAATGAAACAGCTGCTTTGGAAAACAGCTTGGCACCTCATAGTTTCTTACAAAATTAAACGTACACTTACCATACAAACCAGGAAAGCCAGTCCAAGAGAAATTACTCTTATATTCACACAAAATCTGCATGCAAATGTTGATTGTGACATTATTCATAATTGCCCAAAGAGGGAATATCCCAAAGGCACTGATGAATGAACTGTGATACACCTAAGCAACAGAATACTATTCAATTAAATATCTATATATATACACATAATATATAGTTTTAAATGGAATTTTAGGCCAGGTGTGGTGGCTCACAAGTGTAATCCCAGCACTTTGGGAGGCTGGGATGGGTGGATCACGAGGTCAGGAGATCGAGACCATCCTGGCTAACATGGTGAAACCCTGTCTCTACTCAAAATACAAAAAATTAGCTGGTCGTGGTGGCGGGTGCCTGTAATCCCAGCTACTCGGGAGGCTGAAGCAGGAGAATGGCGTGAACTCGGGAGGCAGAGCTTGCAGTGAGCAGAGATGGCACCACTGCACTCCAGCCTGGGCGACAGAGCGAGACTCTGTTTAAAAAAAAAAAAAAAGAAAAAGAAATTTTAAAAATATTTTATTTGTTTTCTCATTAAAGAAACTTAGATGGAGACAGACCAGGCTCACAGCACAACACAGTGCTATGGCCCACCATGCTACTGACAGGTCTGATTTTTTTTTTCTCTCACCACACTTGGCGTACTCACTACCCTTAGCATGTAGCTTTTCCTAACATGGTTGCACTAAAGATCCTGCACTTCCAGGTTTCTCAGTTGCGTTTCAGCTCAGAGAAAATAGAATTCAGGAAGTCATTTCTTTGTTTTTCTTAATCATTCCATCTCAGGTGTAATTTACATGCCATAAAATTTACCCATATTAGTTGTACAATTCGGTATTTCTGGTGAATTTGCCAGAAATATTGTGGAATCATCACCACAATTATTTTAGAATATTTCTTCACTCCAGAAAGCTCCCGCATGCTCTTTTTCAATCAATTCCATCGCCAACCTCAGCCCCAATCACTAATATGATACTTTCTATATCTACAGATTTGCCTTTTCTGGGCACTTCAAATATATAGAATTATGCAATATATAGTCTACTGCTTTTCACTTATTTCACTTAGCATAATGTTTTGAGTTTTATCCATGTTATAACATGTATCACAAAAACAGACAGAACCCAGAGGCCGATTTAAAGGTTAAGAAAAACCTGGTGAGCAGAATGAGTAAGATAACAAAGGGTGGGAGTTAACAACAAATGAAATTGGGGCACTGAGCACAGTGCAGGTCTGATAAAGCCAGACACTGAAGGCAAATACATTGAATTCTGAGATCTGCTAGAGACTACCTATTATATAGAACAAACACTTCTCCTTGTAACACGGGCAGCTACATAAAGCAGCTCACCATGTCATATGGAAATTCTATGCCTTTCTGTGGTGACTGAGTGAGTGCAGAGTGGGTTTATTCACATACAAACAAAATAAAGCAAGAGCTTAGTTACAGAGCCTTTTAAAAAAGGCTCTGTATTTCACTTGATAACCTAAATTATTTCACTTGATAACCTAAAATAATGTGATAATAACAACCCCCTGAATACATGCAAACACCTAGAAATGACAGCAAAATACAACAAAATTCCTTTTGCATGCCTAGTTGAGCATATTACGAAATTCCCAGTTGTCAGATAATAAAAGGAAAATGACAACCAGAATTGATAAAAGCCTGAATATTCATAGTAAAGAAACATAATTCCTGAAATGGATAAATAAAACTAATATAATGGAGATGCATTGCAGTATTTGGCTGTGACACATTCTGTACTAAAGAAAGAAATCTTAAAAAGCAATTAGAAAAACAGACAATTTATCCAAAAAATCAATTAAATAAATCTGAGCTTTATAACTCAGTTACAAAGAGAAACAGTGTACCAGGAATAAGGAAAACAATAAAAAAGTGTTTTTCAAAACATAATGATCAAAAGAAAAGAAGGTATAAATTCTAATCTCATAAAATAAAAGCAAAGTGAAAATACAATGAAACCAAAAGTATCTAGTGAAAACTTTATCAATCCAAGACATGAAAGAAGAAAGGATAGGAAATGAAAACAGAAAATAAAATGGTAGAAAAAATGATAAATTACAATAAATATAAATGGACTAAATGAAATGATTAAAAATGTGTATAGATTCCCAGTCTGGTATAAAACAAAAAATAAATTTCAATGACACACTATTTATAAGTGATACAAAATAAAACGATGTATAAAATGTTTAGAAATGAAAAGGTGAAAACTAAATAAATAAATGAAATAATAAATAGTGTGCAAAGAAAGAAAGCAAGATATTTGGCGTAAGCAGAAAACTGAGATAACAGAGTAAAAAGAATATCAAGTGAGGTATTTATTTTCTTACTCTTAAGTTTCAAAATGAGCATTAAAATCAGGTCATTTCAAAGTATGTTTTTGTACTCTTGTTTATGCTATTATGTGGCCATAGCATTCTTACCACTTGACTCTGCATGTGTGTTTACCCAAGCTAATTTTTCCTCTGAAAATAGAAAAAATGTTTTTCTTTGTTTTTCAAAGTTTTCATCAGGTTTTTTTTATTTTTTTTGCATATTTTGCTTTCAAAATTGTAGACTTTCAGTTGTATTTTTTCAGATTAGAATTGAGTTTTCACATGAATGGTTTATATCCTGCTGATGCTCCCACACAGAGACTTAATTAGAACATAACAATAACTGATGTATATTTCAAAAAATAGAGAATTATATTTCTTATCTCAATTAATAAACATAAATGCTATTATCATAAATAAATGAGTAATGTAAGGGATTGCACAATTTTGAGCACTTATTTGCTCATAAATCTGTTTGTTTATTCAAAATTTGATTACGTCCAGTTAATTTTTTTGTGGAGATGGGTTTTTGCCATGTTACTCAGTCTCATCTTGAACTTTTAGGTTCAAACAATTCACCCGCCTCGGCCTTCCAAAGTGCTGGGATTGTGTGAGCCACTGCTTCTGGCCTTTTCTTCTTTTCAACACTTTAAATATTTTACTGTCTACTCATTTGCAAAGTTTTTAACAAGAAGTACTTGTAATATAAAATTTTCTTTTTTCTTTGATATTCTGAATGCTTTCTCAATTCATGACTTAACTCTTCATTTTCTCAATGGAATTTTTAATGTGCAGAAATGTTTAATTTTGAAATCTAATTTTTACCTTTTTTTCTTACAGGCTTTCGGGGTTTTGTGTCTTGTTTAAGCAGTATTTGCTTTTCTAAGTTCATAAGATGTTCTCCAATATTTTCATCTAGAAATTTTAGGATTTGCTTTTATCTATAATCACATTTTGAGTTACATTTTTAATGTGTAAGATAGGAAATGAGGGCAATATTTTTCTCCACACAGTTACCAGTTGCCACACAGACTATAATTTTGTCATTTAATTACCTTGGCACATTCGTTGCAAATCAATTGTCTTCATACATGTGAGTTTATTTCTGTACCCTCTATTCTGTTCAAGAGATGTATATGTTGATCCTTACATCACTACAAACCTCTTTAGTTACTATTGCTTTATCCAAAGACTTGAAATCAAGTAGTATAAGTACTTCAAACTTATTCATCCTTTTCAATAGTGTTTTGGTTATTCTAGCAACTTTAAATTTCCTTTTAGAATTTAAAATCTAGGATCATTTTTAGTATTTACATGAAAGCAAAGCCCAATGTTAATGTGATTGGAATTGCATTGAACCTATCAATAAGCAAAGTAGGAGGGTAGGCCCCCTATACACCCCTAGGAAAAAGTATGAATCCAGGGAGCTGAGCTGCAACAGTCTTCAGACCACACTTTCATAGTACCTTTCAGAATAAGACCCACTGGCTTGGAATTCCAGTCAGGCACTAACAGCAGTGTTACCCACTTCCTCACTTACCCTCCTATCCCCCTAGACAGAGCTCCCAGCGGGAGGGGCATGCCACCATCTTTGTTGTTTGGATGACTTAGCTCTTCAGCCTTTAGGCTTTGGAGAGTCCAAGCCAACCAGGGTAGAAGGGATCCCCCAGCCCAGCCCAGCTGCTCTATGCAAATGTGGCCAGACTGCTTTTTTAAGCAGGTCTCTGATCCCATTCCTCCTCATGGGCTGAGACCTCTCAACAAGAGCCTTCAACCATCCCCAACAGTGTTCTCTGGCCAACAGAGATTTGAAACTTCTCTGAGATGGAGCTTTCAGAGAGAAGGGTGGGATGCCAACTTTGCTGTTTGGGCAACTTAGCCATTCCAGCCTGTGGGCTTTGGAAAGTCCAAGCTGACCAGGGGTGGAAGCACAGGGGTGAAAATGTGGCCAGATTACTCTTTTAAGCAGGACCTCAATCCTGTTCCTCATCACCAGGTCAGGCCTTGAAACCAGGGTCTCGAGCTACCCCCACTGGTGTTCTCTGGTTGACAGAAGTTTCAAACATCCTTAAGACAGAGCTCCCAGAGGAAGGAGTGGACCATCATCTTTGCTGTTTGGGTGACTTAGTCATTCCAGCCTTTGGTCTTTGGAGTGCCTGAGATGACTGACCAGGGGCTGAAGTAGACCCCTAGCAGAGTACACTTGTTCTGTGAAAAAGTGGCCAGACTACTTTTTTAAGTGAGTTCTCAATCCCATTTCTCTTCACCAGACAGGACTTCCCCACTGAGGTCTAAAGTCACCTGCTACAGGTGTGTTCAGGTCAGTAGCAGGCCCATACTTCCTTGGGACAGAGCTCTAAGAAGAAGGAGCAGGCTGCCATTTTTACTGTTTTGCAGGCTTCACTTGTGATACTTCCAAGTACTATAAAATCTGAAGTGACTAGGTTCTGGAACAGGCCTGCAGCATACTGTAGCAGCCCTACAGAAAAGTGGCCACACTGTTACATGGGTGCCTGTTTCCATGAAACAGTCTGACCACTTTTTTTTTATCTCTGCACCAGGCAGGCCCTCCAGGCCTAGGCCTCTACCCACACCCACACAAGAGCTATTTAACCTGTAGCAACTTAGTAACTCCCTGGCAGAGCCTCCCAGAGCAACTGAAAGCCTCTCTACCACTGCCTCTTCAGGGGAACTGTCTTTGCTACCTTCAGACTAACAAAAGAGCAAAACCCTAAGTGCCTTATCTACACCTCCAACAGGCTGCAGTCGACCCAAGGAGAGGACACCAGTCTGTCTCCTATGTGTCCCACAAATCCCCCGCTGCTTGTCACCAAACAGGGAACCCCTGGCTTGGACTCACAGCACAGATCCTCCACCCTGGGCTGATTACACTGCATAATTGCTGACATGCATCTCTCTGGGGTGGAGTCCCCAGGAAACAAGCAAAAGACCATTGGCCACAACTACTACTAAGGTCTCATCTTCAACTCCTTCCACATTGGGGGAGGAACATTAAAAACTGAGATTGCCCCAGAGTTGCAGTGGGCAGCCCAGGAGTGCCAGGCCATGATCTAAAGCCAGCACTCAAGGGGGAGAGGAACCCACACTTCCAGAGCATTGAGAGAGAACATGGTTGCAACTGTGAGGAAACATAAGAGAGTCACACAAGTGAGCAAGAATCTACCAACTCATCAATATGTCTAAGTGCCACCTAGTGGATCACAGCCCAAAGCTTTAACACCAAAAATACGTCAGTAACATACCACCCTCTGAAACCAAAGAAGTCATCTTCAAATAAAGACCCTGCACAAAACCTCAGCCTGGTGAAAATATCCATAAAACAAATCTATTGACTGTACTCAATCTACACTGTAGTTCAAGGAACACACATATGCAGAGAGGAGAAAGAATCAATTTGCAAGAATTCCAGTAACTCAAATGGCCAGAGTGTCATATGTCCTCCAAATGACTGCACCAGTTCTCCAACAAGAGCTCCTAACCAGTATTAATTGGCTGGAATAACAAGTGTAGAATTCAGAATATAGATGGGAATTAAGATCATCAAGATTCAGGAGGATGGCAAAACCCAATCCAAGGAAACTAGGAATCACAATGAAGTGATACAGGAGTTGAAGGACAAAATAGTCAGTATAAAAAGGTACCTAACACATCTGACAGAGCTAAATAACAAAATACAAGACTTTCACAATGCAATCATGAGTATTAACAGCAAAATAAACCAAGCTGAGGAAGGAATCACATAACTTGAAGGCTGGTTTTCTGAAATGAGACAGTCAGACAAAAATAAACAAAAAAGAACAGAGGTATGAACAAAACCCCAGATAAGTATGGGATTCTATAAAGAGGTCAAATCTGTGAATCACTGGCATCCCCCAAAGGCAGACAAAGGAAGCAAACAACTTGGAAAACATATTTCTGGATTTTTTAAATAAAAACTTTCCCAACCCTACTAGAGAGCCCAGTAGTGAAATTCAGGAAATACAGAGAACTCCTGCAAGATTCTACACAAGAATATCATCCCCAAAAACTACTGTCAGATTTTCCAAGGTCAAAATGAAAGAAACAATGTTAAAGGCAGCTAGAAAGGGCATATCACCTACAAAGGGAAAGCCAGCAGGCTAACATGGACCTCTCAGCTGAAATACTTCAAGCCAGAAGAGATTGGGAGTCTATATTCACTATTCTGGAAAAAAAAAAAAAGTCAACCAATAATTTTATATCCAGCCAAACTAGCTTCCTAAGCAAAGAGAAATAAGATCCTTTTTATATAAGCAAATGTTGAGGGAGTTATTTACTGCCAGACCTGCCATACAAGAGATCTTGAAAGGAGTGCTAAATATAGAAAGGAAAGCCTGCTACCGACTAATACAAAAACACAATTAAACACACAGATCAGTGTCACTATAAGCACTATAAGGCAACCACACAAAGAAGCCAACATAATAAGGAGCTAACAAGACAATGAGAAAATAAAATCCACACATATCATTATTAACCTTGAATATAAACAGGTTAAATGCCCCCACTTAAAAAGCACAAAGTGGTAAGCTGGGGGGGGAAAAAAAAAAAAATTCCAAGCCCCAATGATATGCTGTCTTCAAGAGATTCATCTCACACATAATGACGCCCATAGGCTCAAAATAAAAGGATAGAGGAAAGTCTACAAAGCAAATGGAAAACAGCAACTATTATAATCCTAATTTCAGACAAAATAAACTTCAAACCAACAAAGATCAAAAAAGACAAAGAAGGGCATTACATAATGGTAATGAGTTCAATTTAACAGGAAGACCTAGCTATCTTAAATGTATATTCACCCAACACAGGAGTACCTATTTTTATAAAGCTAGTAGCAAGTTCTTAGACACCTAAGAAAGAGACAAAAACTCTCACACAGTAATAGTGGGAGACATCAACACTCCACAGACAGTATTGGACAGATCTTCAAAACAAAAAATTAACAAAGATATTCAGGACTTGAATTCAACATTGGACCAAATGGATCTGATAGACCTTTACAGAACTTTTCACCTAAAGTCAACTGAATATACATTCTTCTCATCACCACATTACATACACTCTAAAATCGACCACATAATTGAATGTAAAACAATCCTCAGCAAATACTGAAGAACAAAATCATGCCAAACACACTCTCAGACCATAGCACAATAAAAATAGAAGTGAAGATTATGAAAATCACTAAAAACCATGAGATTACATGTAAATTAAACAACATGCTCCTGAATGGCTTTGGAGTAAATGATGTAATTATGGCAGAAATGAAGAAGTTATTTGAAACTAATGAAAACAAATATACAACATACCAGAATCTCTGAGACACGGGTAAGGCAATGTTAAGAGGAAAATTCATAGAACTAAATGTGCACACAAAAAATTAGAAAGATTTCAGATGAATAACTTAACATCACAACTGAAAGAATTAGAAGAACAAGAGCAAATCAGCTCCAAAGCGAATGGAAATAACAAAAATCAGAGCTGAACTGAAGAAAATCAACAGAGGAAAATTATTCAAAAAATCAACAAATTCAAGAGTTGGTTTTGTGAAAACATTTATAAGATAGGCCACTAGCCAGAATAACAAAGAAGAAAAAGGAAAAGATCCAAATAAACACAATTAGAAATGATGAAGGTAATGTTACCACTGATCACACAGACATAAAAATAATTATCAGAAACTACAGATGCCTCTATGCACATAAACTAAAAACCTAGAAGAGATTATTAAATTCGTGGACACATACACTTTCCCAAGACAAGACCAAGAGAAAAATCAATTGCCTGAACAGGCCAGTAACAAGCTCTAAAATTGAATCAGTAACAAATAGTCGACCAACCAAAAATAGTCCAGGACCTGATGGATTAATCACTGAATTCTATCAGATGTACAAAGAAGAGCTGATATCACTCCTACAGAAATTGTTCCAAAAAATGAGGAGGAAGGACTCCTCTCTAACTTATTCTATAATGCCAGCAACATCCCAATACCAAAATCTGGCAGAAACACAACAAAAAAATAAAATGTAAGATGAATATCATTGACAAACATTGATTCAAAAATCGTCAACAAAATATTTATAAACCAAATCCAGCAGCACATCACAAAAGCTAATTAGCCATGATCAAGTAGGTTTCATTCACAGGATGCAAAGTTGGTTCAACAAGCACAAATCAATAAATGTGATTCATAATATAAACAAAACAAAAAACACACCATTATCTCAACAGACACAGAAAAGTTTTTCAATAAAATTTAACACCCCTTCATGTTAAATCCGCTCAGTAAGCTAGGTATTGAAGCAACATAGCTCAAAATAACAAGTTTCATCTAAGGCAAACAGCCAACATTATACTGAACAGGCATAAGCTAGAATTATTCCACTTGAAAATTGGCACAAGACAAGGATGCTGTATTTGTCCACTTTCATACTGCTACAAAGAATTGCACAAGACTGGGTAATTTATAAAGGAAAGAAGTTTAACTGACTCACAGTTCTCATGGCAAGGGAGGCTTTGGGACATTTATAATTACGGTTGAAGGTGAAGGTGAAGCAAGGCACCTTCTTCACAAGTCAACAGGAAGGAGAATGAACACAGTAGGAGCTACCAAAAACTTATAAAACCATCAGATCTTGTGAGAACTCACTCACTATCACAAAAACTGCATGGGGGAAACCACCCCCATGAGTCAATTACCTCCACCTGGCCTCTCCCTTGACATGTGGGGATTATAATTCAAGATGAGATTTGGGTGGGGACACAAAGCCTAAATTCCTAGCAGTCTGAAGAATCAAAAGCAAGTTAGTTACTTCCAAGATACAATCATTCTGCCCTGGCCCCTCTAAAAACTCATGTTCCTTTCACATTTCAAAACCAAATATGCCTTCCCAACAGTCCCCCAAAGTCTTAACTCATTCTAGCATTAACCCAAAAGTCTAAGTCTAAAGTTTCAAATGAGACAAGGCAAGTTTCTTCCACCTAGGAGTCCATAAAATCAAAAGGGAGTTAGTTACTTCCAACATACAAAGAGAATACAGACATTGTTTAAATGTTCCCATTATAAATGGGAGGAATTAGCCAAAACAAAGGTGCTACATGCCCCATGCAAGTCCAAAATCCTGGTGGATAATCATTAAACCTTAAAGGTCCAAAATGATCTCCTTTGACTCTATGTCTCTCATCCAGGTCACATTAATGCAAGATGTAGGCTTCCATGGCCTTGAGCATCACCACCCCTGTGGCTTTGGAGGGTACATCTCCCCTCCCGAGTGCTTCCACAGGCTGATAATGAGTGTCTGCAGCTTTTCCAGACACACAGTACAAGCTTTCAGGGGAGCTAACATTCTGGGATCTGGAGGATGGTGGCCCTCTTCCCATGGCTCCACCAAGCAGTGCTCCAGTGGGGACTCTGTTTTGGAGCTTCAACCCTACATTTCCCTTCCACACTTCCCTAGCAGAGGTTCTCCATGAGGGCTCCACCCCGGCAGCAACCTCTGCCTGGACACCCAGGCATTTCCATATATCCTCTGAAATCCAGCCAAAGATTCCCAACCCTCAATTATTGACTGCTGTGCACCACAGATTTAACACCACATGTAAGCTGCCAGGGCTTGGGGCTTGTATCCTCTGAAGCAACAGCCTGAGTTGTACATTGGCCCCTTTCAGCCTTGGCTGGAATACAGGGCACCAAGTTCTGTGACTGCACAAAGCAGCAAGGCCCTGGGCCCAGCCCACAAAACCATTTTCCCCTCTAGGCCTCTGGACCTGTAATGGGAGGGGCTGCTGCGGAGACTTCTGTAATGCCCTTCAGACATATTTTCCCCATTGTCTTGGTTATTACATTTGTCTCCTCATTACTTCTGCAAATTTTTGCAGCCTGCTTGGATTTCTCCCCAGAAAATGGGTTTTTCTTTTCCTTTTCATCATTAGGCTGCACATTTTCCAAACTTTTATGCTCTGCTTCTCTTTTAAACATAAGTTCTAATTCCAAAACATCTCTCTGTGAGTGCATAAAACTAAATGCTTTTAAGAGCACCAAGCTCACATCTGGAATGCTTTGCTACATAGAAATTTCTTCTGCCAGATACTCTAAATCATCTCTCTTAAGATCAAAGCTCTGCAGATCTCTAGGGCAGGAGCAAAGTTCCACCAGTCTCTTTGTTAAAGCATAGCAAGAATTGCCGTTATTCCAGTTCCCAACAACTTCCTCATCTTCAGCTGAGACCAACTCAGCCTGGATTTCGTTGTCCATATCTCTGTCAGCATTTTGGTCAAAGCCATTCAACAAGTCTCTAGGATGCAACAAACTTTTCTACATTTTCCTGTCTTTCTCTGAGCTCTCCAAACTGTTCCAACCTCTGCCTGATACCCAGTTCCAAAGTCAGTTCCACATTTTCAGGTATCTTTATAGCAGTACCCCACCCTACTGGTACCAACTTACTGTATTAGTCCATTTTTATATTGCTATAAAGAATTGCCCGAGACTGGGTTATTTATAAAGGAAAGAAATTTAATTGACTAATACTTCCACATGACTGGGGAGGCTTCAGAAAACTTACAATCATGGCAGAAGGTGAAGGGCAAGCAAGGCACCTTTCTCACAAGGCAGCAGGAAGGAGAATGAATGTGGGAGGAACTATCATACACTTATAAAACAATCAGATCTCATAAGACCTCACTATCATAAGAATGATTTTGGAGAAACCACCTCCATAATTCAATTATCTCCACCCAGTCTCCTCGTTAACATGTGGAGATTATAGGGATTATAATTCAAGATAAGATTTGGGTAGGGACACAAAGCCTAACCAATTCAGATGCCCTCTCTCACCCCTGCTATTTAACATAGTATTGGAAGTCCTAGCCAGATAAATCAGGCAAGAGAAAGAAGTAAAGAGCATCCAAATAGAAAGAGGGGAAGTCAAAATATCTGTTTGCAGATGACATGATTCTGTATCTAGAAAAACCCATAGTCTTGACACAAAAGATCCTTCAGCTGACACATAACTTCAGCAAGGTTGATAGAAAATCAATGTGAAAAAATCATTACCATTTCTATACATTAAAAACATCCAAGCTGAAATCAAGTATGCAATCCCATTCACAATTGCCACAAAACAGTAAAATACTTGTGAATACAGCTAACCAGTGAGATGAAAGCTGTGTACGTTAAGAACTGCAAAACACTGTGTAAAGAAATCACAGAAAACACCAACAAGTAGAAAAACATTGCATGCTCATGGATAGGAAAAAATCAATATCATTAAAATGACCATGCTGCACAAAGCAATTTACAGCTTCAATGCTATTTTTATTAAACTACCATTGGCATTCTTCACAGAACTAAAAATAACTATTTTGAAATTCATGTGGAATGAAAAAAATCCTAAATAGTCAAGACAATTCTAAGCAAAATAACAAAGCTGGAGGCATCACATTACCTGACTTCAAACTATACTACAGGGGTAGAGTAACCAAAACAGCATGATACTGGTACAAAAACAAGTACCAAGATCAATGGAACAGAATAGAGAACCCAGAAATAACACCACACACTTACAACCATCTGCTCTTGGACAAAGCTGACAAAAACAAGAGATGGGGAAAAGATTCCCTATTCAATGAATGATGCTGGGATAACTGGCTGGCCATATGTAAAAGATTGAAGATGGAACCTTTCCTTACACCATATACAAAAATCAACTCAAGATGATTAAAGACCTTAATGTGAAACCTAACTATAAAAACCCAGGAAGAAGGCCTAGGCAATATCATTCTGGACACAGGAATGAGCAAAGATTTCATGACAAAGGCACCAAAACCAATTGCAACAAAAGCAACAATTGACAAATGAGATTTAATGAAACATAAGAGTTTTTGCAAAGCAAAAGAAACTGTCAACGGAGTAAATAAACAATCTACAGAATGGTAAAAAATATTTGCAAACTATGCATCTGATAAAGGTCTAATATCCAGCATCTATAAGGAACTTAAACATATTTATGAGAGGAAAACAATCCCATTAAAAAGTAGGCAAAGGGCATGAACAGACACTTTTCAACAGAAGACATACATGAGGTCAACAAGCATATGTAAAAATATCTCTGATCATTAGAGAGATAAATGTAAATTAGAATAACAATGAGATACCATCTCACACCATTCGGAATGGCTATGATTAAAAGTCCAAAAATAACAGGTGCTGATGAGGTTGTGGAAAAAAGGGAACACCAAAACACTGTTGATGAGAGTGTAAATTTGTTCAGCCATTGTGGAAAGCAGTATGGTGATTCCTTAAAGAGCTAAAAGCAGAACTACCATTCAACCCAATAATCTCACTACTGGGTATATACCCAGACAAATATAAATCATTCTACCATAAAGTCACATGTACATAAATGTTCATTTCAGCACTATTCACAATAGCAAAGACATAGAATCAACCTAAATGCCCATCAATGACAGATTGGATAAAGAAAATGTGGTGCATATATACCATGAAATACTATGCAGCTGTAAAAAAGAACAAGATTATGTCTTTTGCAGGGACATGGATGGAGCTGTAGGCTATTACCTTAGCAAACTAATGCAGGAACAGAAAATCAAATACTTCATGTACTCACTCATAAGCGGAAGCTAAAGGATGAAAACTTGGGAACACAGAGAAGGAAACAACAGACACCAAGTTCTTCTAGAGGGAGGAGAATGGGAAGAGGAAGAGGAGCAGAAAAAATAATTATCACATACTAGACTTAATACCTGGGTGATGAAATAATCTGTACAACAAACCCCCATGCCACGAATTTACCTATATAACAAACCTCCACATGGACCCCCAAACCTAAAATAATTTTTTAAAAGAAATATAGTTGAATTTTGTTTATCGACTTTGTATCCTATCATCTTGCTACATTCACTTTTTTGTTGTAGGTGCTTCTGGTAAATTCTAAAATATTTCCTATGTTCAGAACCTTTCTAAATAAAGGCAATTATATTTAAATAATTTCACAAAAGATAAATTTTTCTATCTTATCTTAATTGTCAAATTTTGCCATAAGCTTGTTTATGATATTTTTGTTTTATTCTGTTAAGTTCTGAGAGAGTCACAGTGATTTACCATATGTCATTTCTGATACCAACAAATTGTGCTTTATCTATTGTGAATGTATTTGGTCTCACTTATGGTGTTTTCAATTCTATTAAAACTCTAAAAAAACCAACTTTTGATTGTTTAAGTTGTTCGTATTGTTTTTATTTCATTGATTTTAGCTTTTTAATTATTCCCACTCTTCTACTTAATTTGGGTTTAATTTGCTCATGGTTTTCAACCTTCTTAAGATAAAGTGTTTTCTCCTTAATATTTTCTTAATGTGACTTTAAAGCTATAAATATCTTTTTAAGCACTGTTTTAGTTGCACATTACCAATATTTTTATAATTTTATTTTTAATACACTTTCTTATATTCGGCATTATTCCTTCTTCAATCTATTATTATTAAAAATTATTTTGTTTAATTCATGTATTTTTAGAAATTGTCTATATTTATTACTCTTAGTGATTTCTAATACAAGTCCATGTTGTTAGACAACATACTTTGCAGTTTCAAAGATGCAAATCTTTGAAGTTCACTGAGACTTCTTACAGCTCAGAATATAATCTTTCTTGGAGAGTGTTCCCTCATTACTGGCAAAGAATGTGTAGTTTGCAGTTGGTGGATGTGCTGTTCTATAAGTATCAATTGTATCAAGGTTGTTGATGTTGTTGTTCAGATTTTCTACATCCTTCCTGGCTTTTGTCTAGTGATTCCAATAATTACTGAGAGACTATGATCAATTTATTAACTCTATGGGTTTTATTCTTTTTGCCTTGACTTTATCAGATTTGGGTTCACAAATTTTGAGTCTGTATTACTATGCGCATGCATGTATATGATTATGTCTTTCTGGTAAATGGATCCTTTTATCAGTAGGAAATGTTGTTTTTATCTTGATAGTACTCCTTGACTTAAAATCCATGTAGTGTGATATTTATGTAGCCAAATCAGCTGCGTTATGGTTAACTGTGCATAGTATTTATTTTCTATCTTTTTACTTTTGATATGGGTTTTCATAACTTGAATATATCTCTTAAAGGCAAATATAATACAGACATGCTTTTCATTAAGCAATCTGCCAATTCTTGATTTTTATTTGCAGTGTTATGTTTATTCATACTTAATGCAATTATTTCTGTGGTTGCACAACCATTGTGTATTTGCTATTGTCCCGTATGTTTCTCTGTTTCTCCTTCCCTGCCATTTTTTTGGGGGAGGTGAGGGTGTATAGATGGGAATACTAATAATCACATTTTTTGGAGTTTTATTTTAATTCCTTAATGACTTGCTAACTGTTCTAAGGGTATTGTTCTAAGGATTACAATATGTATATTCAATTTATCACATTCTACTTGGAGTAAACTTTAAATTGTATCACATAAAATGTAATGAATTGTACAGTTCTGTTTATATACCATATTTTGTGATGTCACGGTCATATATTTTATAAACATTATGCCATTTTTTTGCACTAAACAGTGAGTTATCTTTTTTTTTTTTTTTTTTTTTTTGAGGCAGAGTCTCGCTCTGTTGCCCAGGCTGGAGTGCAGTGGCCTGATCTCAGCTCACTGCAAGCTCCGCCTCCTGGGTTTATGCCATTCTCCTGCCTCAGCCTCCAGAGTAGCTCGGACTACAGGCACCCGCCACCTCACCCGGCTAGTTTTTTTTTTTTGTATTTCTTAGTAGAGATGGGGTTTCACAGTGTTAGCCAGGATGGTCTCGATCTCCTGACCTTGTGATCCGCCCGTCTCGGCCTCCCAAAGTGCTGGGATTACAGGCTTGAGCCACCGCGCCCGGCCAGTGAGTTATCTTTTAAAGAAATTAAGAGAAGGAAAAGAAATGGTGTTTTAGCATCAACCGCTATTTTAAAAAATAACTTTATTGAGGTATAAATCACATGTAATAACATGCACTTATTCTATATGTAATTAAATGAGTTTTGGTATATGTATGCCACCAGAATCAAGATATAAAATATTACCAGTACTCCAAAAATATTTTTAAATATCCTCTCCCAGTCAATTCTCTAACACCATCCCTGGCTGTAACTTTAAAGAAAAAAATACTTGTAGTCCATAGATTACATTATAGATTGCTCTGTGTTGTACAGTTCCATGGGTATTGAGAAATATGAAATTCCATGGATTCATTAGAATGTATCATATTACAGAATAGTTTCACCATCTTAAAAATCCCTAGGTCTTACCTATTTATCCCACTGTACTCACCCTTGGCAACCATTGATTTTTTTATAGTCGCTACAGTTTTGCCTTTTCCAGAATAACATATGGTAGAAATCATACAATGTGTAGCCTCTTCAGATTGGCTTTTTAACTTAGCAATGTGCACCAAAGTTTCTTCATGTGTTTTCACAGCTTGACAGCTCATTTCTTTTTAATACAGGTCATATTCCATTGTAGAGATACACCACAGATATTATTCACTGGACTATTGAGAGACAACTTTACTATTTACAGTCTTTGGTAATTATGAATAAAGCTGCTATAGACATTCATGTGCAGTTTTTTGTGTGGACATAAGTTTAATTTCATTCGAGTAAATATGTAGAGCACAGTTTCTGAATCATATGGTAAGACTGTGTTTAACTTTGTAAGAAACTGCCAAACATTCTTTCAAAGTAGCTGTACCAATTCCTACCAACAATGAATGAGGGCTACTGTTGCTTCATATCTTCATTAGCATTTGGTGATGTCAGTGGTTTTGATTTTAGTCATTCTAATAGCCATGCAATGATACTTTGTTATTGTTTTAATTTGCAATTTCATAATGACATATAATATGGAGCATCTTTCTACAAGCTTATTTGTCGTCTGTGTATCTTTTTGGTAAGGTGTCTTTCGGATCCTTTGCCCATTAATTGAGTTGTTTGTTCTCTTACTGTTGAGTCTGAGGAGTTTTTCGTATATTTTGAACATAACTCCTTTATCAGATATGTGTTTTGAAAAGGTTTTCTCCCAGTTTGTCGCTTCTTTTCATTCTCTTAGCAGAGCACAGATCTTTCATTTTAATGAAGGCCAATTTATCCTTTTTTTTTTTTTTAATGCAACAGGCTTTGGTGTTGTATCTGAAAACTGAAGGTCACCTAGATTTTCTTCTGTGTTCTCTTCTAGAACTTTTATGGTTTTGTGTTTTACATTTACATCTGTGATCTATTTTGAGTTAGTTTTCTGGTTATCTATTTACATCTAGTGACCTCTTCTAGTTAAAAGGATGTAAGCTCTGTACCTAGGCTCATTTTTTTTCTTTTTTTGCATGTGGGATGTCCAGTTGTTCCAGCAGCACTTGTTGAAAAGACTACCTTTCCGCACTGAATTGTCTTTGCTTCTTTGTCAAAGTTTAGTTGACTACATTATGTGTATCTATTTTTGTGTTGTCTATTTTATTTCACTGATATATTTGCCTATTATTTCATCAATATGACACTCTTTTTAGTGTAGATTTATAGTAAGTCTTAAAATCAGTTAGTGTCAGTCCTCTGAATTTGTTCTCCTTCCAATATCGTGTTTGCTATTCTGGGTCTTTTGTCTTAATTCCTCTCATGAAAGAGTGAATGCCCTGACGGCGCCCTCAAGAATTTAATAATCAAGCCAGAGTATGGTCAGCCTTCAGCAATTTGTTAATTTCAATTTAAATGTGTCTAACAGATACTGTCTCCAGTGGCTCTTCTCCAGGTCAGCTGTAATCCTCCATATATACCTGTCTCTTCAGTTTGGGGAGTTAATAGTTTTCCTCATGATCTCATTTCTCTGATATATCAAAGAAGTGTTGATTTCATTTTTTCATGTTTTTCTTGTAAGAACAGGAGTGATGACTTACAAGCTCTTTACATGTCAAAGCAGAAAATGCAAGACCCCTCTTCTTATACTTTTAAAATAATTAATAATTATGCACATAAAAGAGTAATGCATTTTCTTTGTAATAAATAAAATATTGCAAGTAAGACTTATTCCCTTTTGGCCATCTCATTCCCAGTGCCAAGTATATCCTTCTGCTCTCTTCTCAGAATTTCCTGCTATTATAAATTTTATGTGTGTTCGTTTTGACATTTTCTATAAATTCATATATTAAAAAGTTCCATAAATATTTACTATAATGTTATATATTTTATGTGATCTGTATGTTGTAAATCATTATTTCTATAACTTCATCTTTTTCTCTGCTGTCTTGGGATGTTAATATAGACAGTCTTGCCTCATTTTGTTAAAGTTTTTTAATTACTGCATTTGCCCATTCTCTTATTGAGACACTTAAGTTTATTCCAACTTTTCTCTATCAGAATTAATGCTATAATGAACATTCTTGTACTTATAACCTTATCTTATTAGGAAAGTGAATTTTCAACAGGAACATGTGATGTGTTCATGAAAAATAAATCTGCCCACAAGTTTTGGAAAGGGGTTTCAAGGACCTTTGGATATGAGAGAAACATAATGACAGTCCTAAAATAATTCAGTACCTTTATGTTTCTCTGGATTGTCTCAGCGTAATAATCTTGAACTTTTCTAGAATTTTATCAATTGACATTCTCCTCACACTGCTAATGAAAGGCAATTACTTCAGATGTTTTCATAAGAAATTTGTAACTCAGTCAAGCATCAGTTATTGATTAACACTAGTTAAGAGAAGAGGTATTCAAAATGAAGTAATAATGCCCTACTATTGAATAACATCTAATAAAGTGTTGTCTATTATATAACCACAAATATCTTGATTATTATAATTATATTAAGACACTCTAGCAGAAAGGACATTTACTCCCAAACAGGAATAAGATGTTTCATATAATAAAGGATTAAAGTAGGAATTAGATCATAAATACAAAGTGTTAGTTCTTAGGATACATTCCCTTTAAGCAAAACATTATGACCTCAGATTATATTTAAAATCCTTCATAAGAGTATCATCAAAGCAGGTGACTACGTATACAGTAGAAGTTTAGCTGACTTTTATATAGCTAAACAATTTAATTTTGTGAATGTGATAATCTTTTTATAGAACAGAAGGATCTATAAAAAGACTTCAGAAGTCTTAGTTAATCCGTAACTCATTTTTTTAGGGGAAGTATTGAAGCTGATTTTAAAAATAAAAATGTACCATTATCTTCTCTAACTTTTAATTTACTCGGAAGGTGAATGAAGAAGGGGTACTGCTACATGCGCTACTGACTCAAAATTGGGCTGGAAGTTGAAGCAATAGGGTTCTAGATCCCATTTTGCCCTGAATTAGTTGTCTGAAGTGACAGAATTCTTCAAATTTCTGGGCATCAATTTCTTTCCTTGTAAGTTAAAGATATAGTAAACTCTAAATTTTTTAAACACTAAACTTATTCATCACTTACTCAGTAATAAAGTCAACAAACATGTTTTGAGTCTCTACTATGTGATATCTACTATACCAGGCATTATATATAAAGCAACAACAACAAAAAAAGAATATAAGGATTTTGCTTTTAAATTAATGGTAATTCTCATCATCTATTCAATACAAAATGCCAGTGCACATTGACTTACTAAAACCAGGAACCTGGGTATCATTTGAAAGTCCTCATGCTTCATAAACTCACATGTCTATGCAATCAGAGGGCAGTTAGATGGATTTGGATTCTTCCAAAGGAAACATAGCAACAGAAGCATTGATTTATCTAAGAGGAAATCTCTATTATCCCCTTAAGACAATGCTTGCTTTGGCATTAATAGGCATTCAGTAAATAGAATAAAAGACATGTAGCTAATATTTTCTTGTCCAACTAGGATGCAAATACAAATACAAATGAGAATTGGTGACATAGTAGTACCTTACTCAATAAACTTAACTACCTGCTGTTATGAAAATACCATTATAACCATTGTGGGGCATATGGGTGAACAGCTCTTGAATTTAAACCTCAAAGAGTTCATTACGTGCTGATGGAAACAAGCCATCCATATAAACAAAGATCATATCGAGTATAGCACAGTATCAGAAAATAAAAGCAGAACACAGGTCAGTTAGATTTCAAGAAGATTTTTCCCACTTGATCACATTCTAATCTGAAGTCTCACTACTCATCTTTGAAAATCCAAAAACCTACCTTTTTTTAATAACTGAATATTAGAAGAGTAAGACAAGAAATAAGCCAAACTTAAAGAGGTTTTATTTATTCAGATTTGTTTCATTTTTCTTTTGGTGTGTCTGATTCTTTCCAGGCATCTCCCCTGGGTAATTCTTTGTAGGGGTTTACTATCTCTTCCCCTCCAGAGATGTTCAAGGTATATGACTAACCTTCCTCCCCAATTGAAAACTATGCATTTTCTTAATGAAGTCCATTATATTCTTCTTGCGTTTAGACCTTCTTGTTCTTTCTCAAAATTATAAGTGAATGAAACCAAATTTTCTGTACACAGAAAAGAAAACTGGAAACCATCGATCTCTGTCAGAACTGAGAACTTTTCAAATAATCTGTTCAGATAAACTGTTCATCTTGTTTTTGTTTCATTGTATTTAACCACAAGTATCAAAGTAATTGCAGGCATTTCCAGGCAAATAAGGAAGGGTAATGATGGCTTGACTGGCCAGTTCTCAGGAAAAATGTTTCTGAACTGGAGAATAAGAAATGACACCTTTCTTCTTTAGGATGTAAATGAACATACTGAATGACACCTATTTTCAAAAGTCTATGAAAAGTGACCTCCACAGACTAATTAGTGCCTGTGTTGACACTTCAATTTGCAACCTAATTGTTTATTTAACTTCTAGCTATTTTCTTCCTCAAGGTTGTTAGTACTTTTTAAATCCTGTTTAGAGCCTGGCAAATTAATTATGTGATTATTCATTGGTTCCCAAGGACCAAGTTTTAAAAGGCTATTCAAAAAACAATGTAACAACTAATAATCAATATATATGTTGAAAGTAAGGAAACAAAGTAAACTATTAACCCACCAGCTTACTAGAAAAATTATTTTTTCCATATTCCTTTCTAGCCTGTGCCCCAAATAGAAGTACTTGTCTTTTTTACAGTCCCTAAGATTTTAGCTACCTGCAATGGCACTCACAAATGTATGCTTTTGTTGCTGTTTCTTTTCCTTTTCATTTCTTCCCCTTTCTTCTTAATCTTCTCAGGTTGCTGTCTTCTCCATTTACCATTAGTCTAAATGTCCTAGAGTTAAGAATTTTGTAGACAATAAGCCTTTCCTGAAAGATTGGCTCAAACCTCTCACAAAATGGTTTCTGTAGACTTTCTAGCTTCGAAAAAATGTCATAAGTTTTCATCTGAGTTTAGAGTTTAAGTTAGGGTGGTAATCAAGAGAAGAAGCATAAATAGGCTTCCACCCTAGTCTTCCACATCTAAATTCCACAGCTAAATTCTCATGAGTGGCACTTTTTCTCCTACCCTTTCCACGTGGCACGCACTCATTTCTCTCCTTTGAAGTCTGAATATAGTCCCTCACAAGGCAGAACAAGGTTTATTTTCTTCCTTCTTACCCTATGCCTTTTTCACATAAATATTACACTCCTCACATCTCCAACCAGCAAAAACAAAATAAAATAAAGCTTAGGATAGGGGATGGGGCAGAAATATTGAAAACTCAGAAGAATAAGACAGACAGGATGCAGGGGTGTTGCTCACAACAAAGAGATTTAAAGGATCTAGAAATAATGGAATAAAGAAGACATAATGGACACCTCAGGGAACTGAGGGCCTTGAGGAGTCTGTCAGAAGAACTCTGTAAGTAGCCTCAAGAAGGGAAACGTAGAGCCAGCAGTACCCATGGAGGAACAGTACCTATGGAGGATTACTGATTGGAACAGTGGGAATCTCCAAATCTCACCTTGAAGGAGGCTACTATAGCCCACAAAAGGCAATTGAGCCTGAATTTAGTAAAGACCAATTCTCCACATTTTTCTTGATTCTCATTTTTATAATTGGACTTTACTACTCCATTCTTTTGATATTAAAAACTAGGTGGCAGAAATGGCCTTTGCCAAGTCTTCAATGTTGCACACAATTGAGAACATGTGGGGATTGGAGAAGTGATAGGAAGGACCACCATCTAGTAATGCAAGAACCATGGAATCAAATCATTCATTAAATGAGGTGAAAAGCCCTTTGTAAAGTCTCAAATCTTACCAATATTTTGTGTATTAATATTATTACTCCTTATCCATGCACCTTCACAATCCAGTCATCCATCTGGGGCCTGTCAACCTCTAAGTCACTGGCTCTCAAACTTTTTTGACCTCATTACTCTTCTACATGCTGGGAATTAGTGAGGACCTCTAAGAGCTTCTGTGTATGCTGATTATATATATATATTATATATATATATACACACACACACTCACACTTATATGTGGGGCACATAATTTTATATATTTATATATAAATATATAAATAAAATATATATTAAATATATATGTAAATATATATACTTTATATATAAAATGATGAGCCCCACATATAAGTGCTTGTATTTATATATATATTTATAAATTTACTATATTTCAAGTTAAAACAAGTTTTATAATTATATTTTTAGCTTAGTTTAAAATAAAAATAAGTTCATTGCATGTTAATATACACAATATATTTTTTTGAAGACTAGTTATTTTCTAGTGTCTCATAACAATTTGAAAAATGTGGCATTGCTTTATATTTGCAAAAAGCATTTTGATGACTGAATTAATAGAAGACAGCAGGATTCTCAAACCTGCTTCTGCATTCAATCTCTTGTGATATCACATGTCGTATAGCCTCTGGAAAATTACACTATATGCTCATGAGAGAATAAGATTCTAGAAAAAATAATGGCTTACCATTATTATGAAAATTGTTTTTATCTCCATGAATTTCTGAAAATACCTGGGAGATCCATACTTCGACAGTCTCTGCCCAAATTCATTGTAGTTCTGAGATCATCCCAAATTTTCAACAACAAAGCACATAAATTAGTTGTTCTCCCTTTCTCTTCAGCGGGCAACATAGCACAATGAGGAGGTTAATCCTTGAGAGAGGAAATTAAATTATAGTTTTTAAAAATAATCTGTCCCCTAAATTTTAAAAATTATTTTATAACCATTTGAGGAGTATAACAAAAACAACTAATGCAGAGCAACTATGGGTGTTTTCATTCACCTTATCTTGTTTCAACGTGAGAATCCTGGTCCACAAGTAATGCAGGCAATATACTTATGCCCATTTTAGTTATGAGAAAAATGAGGCTCTTCGAGGAAAAGTGGTTCCCACAAGTACAATGTATATTTGCATCTAGTTAAATGTAAAGGGCCAAATGGACTTGAATATTGTGTTACCTGTTAGTATTGTTTAACAAATCGATCTGACAAACAACAGTTAAGAAATCTAGTTTATAACTTGGGCTCCGTCTGCGATTTGACATTGGACTTAACTTCTCAGAATCTCTCCTTATAGGAGTAGAGGGAGGCGTCAAATAAAGTTAAATTTCTCATGCCGAATTTTACAAAATTTAAAAAATGATAAGATTTGGACTCAGTTATTTATCCCTCAGCTCTCTATGAAAAAGTAATTAAACCATCAGTAACTCAGTAAATTTCTTCTTATTCTTTTGCTCGCCTTATTTTCAATCTTTTTTTAAACTTTTATTTTAGGTTCAAGGGTGCATGTTCAGGTTCGTTGTATAGGTGAACTAGTGTCATAGGGGTTTGCTGCACAGATAATTTCGTTACCTAGGTACTAAGCCTAGTACCTAATAGTTATGTTTGCTGCTTCTCTCCCTCCTCCCTGCCTCTGCCCTCAAGCAAGCCCCAGTGTCTGTTGGTCTCTTCTTTGTGTCCGTGTGTTCTCATCATTTAACTCCCTCTTATAAATGAGAACATGTGGTATTTGGTTTCCTGTGCCTGTGTTAGCTTCCTAAGGATAATGGCCCCCAGCTCCATCAATCTGTGGCTCTTCAGTGCAGTCTATGAAGACTGACCCTACCAGTTTGACTAACTGGGGGAGGAATTACTGATTAGATGATCAGTCACTTGGTGTTCCTGAGACAGAAGAAAAACAAGCAGTAAAATTTCACGCTAACTTCTCTTTGGTGAATACAGAAGTAACTCAGACTAAGCACGTTCAAGCTGGAATTTATGATGAGGCAAAGTCCATTAGTGCTCCCAGAAACTCACCTGAATTCTCACATGAAGGGTTTTAGGGACTGAACTAAGCCTTCTAATTATCTTTAGACTGAATCAGATTAGAAATTGAGCTCTATTCCCCCTTGTGCCAGCCTCTCTGGTTGAAAGATGCTTTGGGAGAAATGTTTAACCCTTTAGGGCCTGTAAGGTTCTACTTTGGGTGGATTGACATTCAGCAGCACAAATCTCACATTTCAGATAAACACCTCTGGGTCTCCTCCTTACACATACAGGTTATATGTGATTGGTCTCCCTACTCTACCAAAAAAAATTAGATATAATACTTATGTACTTACACTAAAACAAGACTGATTGCTACTTTGGCTCTCTCATATTTCCTCTTGTCACCTAGTACAGAAAAATTTCAGGTCTTGTTTCATGTTAACTTTTATGTCTAAATTTTAAAAAACCTCTCACTAGCTTAAGTATTTCAGTTTGTAGGTTCTAAATGCACAACAAATTCAGCAGGACAAGCACAGACATCTATATCTTCCAAGAAATCTTCTGAAGTTCTTAGAACATTATTTTTTATCAGAGACAATATTGAGATCTTCACTGTTTCTAAATCAGAATCCAAGGCCAAGTTCTGATCGGTTTGCTTCCCTAGTCAAATCATTCTCTCCAACGTAAAAAGGCTTATTCTCTTTTCCCATTGCTAAATCTCTTGCTTGAATCCTTAACAATGTAGTTCTGAATGAGAAAACTGCATCTCCTTTTTGACTTGACACATACATCTTCTGAGTACTACTGATACGTTCACTTCCATTGTTGACCTGCTTAGGCCATGATGCTCTGTTACCTGCTGACGTTAAAGCCTGGTGCACGATTACCTTGCAGATCAAATTAATGATTGCAATTTCAATTTGAAATTGCAGTACTCTTCTTTTAGGATTTATTTAAGGTAATAATACCAGGATTTCTTTGTAATTAATTAGGACATATTTCTAAGTAGTGTTATTAAATATTTGAAATATTTTATATAAAATATATAAATATATGTCAAAACATCAAGAAAAACATAATTTGTATTTAAATGCATAAATTTATTTATGTGTATTAACATAAAGGATAACATCTATCCTTATGCTGTAAGGATATACAAACATTAAAGATTCTTTACAATGATAAAATAAACTCTTTTCTGTTCTCTGGTCCTGGTGCTTCCTATGACTTTGATTCTGTCTGCAGCCAGGTCATTCTGATGCCATGGTCTCTGATAGAGCTAGTCTTGTTTTTTCGGTAACTTTCTGTTCTGTTCAGTGACCTTAAATGAAGCCTCCAACACCAACACCTCTGGGAATCGCAGTTTTGATTTTTCTGCTCACCAGTCCAGGAAGAATGGTCCTGCCCACAGTGAAATGAATCACCTCCCTGTAGAGACAAACGCCGGTATCAGAAAGTCCTTTCTGCCTGTATCATGGTGGGTGGGGGTCAGGCTACATGAACAGAAAACTGACAGGAGATAGGATAATGAGCTCCAAACACCAGGAAGTAAAGGGAGCCTGGGAGGGCTGAGGCTGTCAGAGATGCAGGGATGATGCTGCAGATGTACAAGCTGCTGAAGAGTATCTTTCATGAAGGTTCTATCCCCACAACATGAGTTTTGGTACTTTATAAACCATGATACAACAGAAGACCCTAAAAAGAAACACAGATATTTTAATCACTAGGTTAAAGCTAAAATAGTAATTCAAGTCTCTCCTACCCTACCAGTATGAGTGAACTGTAAATTTTGTGAGAATAAAACACATCACGCATTGATTGCCCCCTTTCAGGCAAAAGATGCTCCATTAACTATGAATGAATTCATGCTAGCTAAATCTAGGCAGGATCACAGGAGAATTTTTGTTGTTGTTTCAGGTAGTACCAACCGTATATGAGAAAGCACAGGGCCATGAAATAATATATTTAGGGAATTATAAGTAGTCGAAATTGCTGGATGGATGGTTGCTTTTTGGTGAGTGGTAGTAGAATAACTGTAGAGGTAAAAGAAATTCTAAGCGTAACAAACGATGATGATTAAACTGGGGAAGTGATAATATATTTGGAAAGTTTTTGAGATCTAATGAAGAACTTTAATCTGGACAGGAAGATTGGAGGATTGTCATTTTCTCAGATTTAGATGATTTTTAAAGCTCATTTTATTAGCAGTATAGGGAACAGAATGGGACAAACCTGGTGGGAGGGAGGTTATTGCAATATCCAGGAGGAAAGCAGGAAAGGCTCCGTGTAAGCCAGCTATGGTGAAAAGGTAGAGGAAGAGACTCAAAATAAGTGTCAACCAGGAGGTAAAAACACCAGGACCTAGTGGGGCAGTGACAGCAGTAAAGAGAGGATTATAAGGTAAGATGATTTTCAGACTTCTGATTTGGGAAAAATTATGCATAGTAATATTTTTCACTATCGTAAGAGCAATCAATAGGATTAGGTGTATCTTGAGAGGCAGAATAATTCCTGAACATAATAATAGCTATAATTTAATGAGCACTTATTTGGTACCTGGCAGCATGCTACATACAAAAATGTTTTAGGCAAAATATAAGCACCGATGGAAGTAAGGAGTCCCTCTTCCTTTGCAGGCCCTGCAAAATTATTCATTCTTTTTAAAAGGCAAATAGCCAAAAGTTCAAAACTCGAGAAAAAGAACATCAGAAAGGCCTTTCAGCAAAGTTTCTTCACTTTTAAACAAAGATAATATTAAATAATGGTGAATTTTTGAACTGTTGCAAAGGCACAGACAGAATGAAAGATCCCCCATGCCCACAGTCCCCTCAACTCCACTACCCACACTGGTTTTATAAGGAGTGCTTGGAAATACATCCTCCCATAGTCAATTGCTGCTCCCTGGTGGTGAGCCCACCTTCTTTGATAAAGCCTGAGAAGACTGACAGTTATTCATATCCAATTACAACTTTCCTTTATTTAGTCATTACTCTTTAAAATTAGGTCTTTGTCTCTCCTATTATAGATGTGACACAAGGCCTCAAGAATGTAAAAATTCTCCTAACACAATGGACTCTATGAAGACTATGTGAGATCTGACAACTTTCTTCCCTGCACTTTTTAATGAGATATAGAGATAGAGATAGAGATACAGATAGAGATAGAGATAGAGATAGAGATAGATAGAGTCTCATGGGAATCTAACACATATGTTTTGTAGAACAATTCTCCCAGTGAAAGTCACATGTCCATCTCATCACAGATCTAGGACAATTATCATGTGGTTAAGGACCTAGAATTTCTTCTCCTCTTAAGATAGGTTTAACCAGAGATTTCCTTACACACAAATATAATTTTATCTTCTGTGAAGTAGCTATTGACACCTACATTCTGCAAGTCAGAAAGCTAACAAAAGACAATACATTGTCCAACCTCACCTAGCTATCAAATATTAGATATGAAGTTCAAGTCCGGTCTTAAGACCTTCACAGTATCCACCCCACCTCCTATCAGTTCAACACTGAACCTGTTGAAACTGAATGTTTTGTGAGATGTTAAAATGGGTATATGTTGTGTACAGTTGAATGTAAGTACAGAGCTTCAGATTAAGGCCAGGACTGGTGATACAGTTCTGGGTGTATCAGATCAGAATGTAATGGGTAAAGATGGGGAATTGTACAATATTGCCAGGGACAGTAAGAAATAATATTGTGTTTACAAGTAAATTTGTATGTGCAACAAAATAGTTCATTTTGGTTTCAGATCACAGCCATCACTGAAGGGACAGGGTAAGCAGTTTATCTTCTATGATGTTCTCTGTACAAACTACAAAGAGAACCAAATACCTATTTCAATGAAAGCAGCCTACTTTTCTAGTCTCAATTTTGTAATCAAAAATGAGTCAATTCTTTCATTCTGCTTCTTTTATTTGAGGGTTCTGAGTTCAGTAGGAAAGTCACATTCTTTTATTCATACAAATTAAACACAAGATTATTATATCTGAAAGGTAGTCATACATAAACAAATACTGAAATTTATAGCTTTATTTGAGAATTGTAACAAAAAGATAAAAGTATCAAAGAAGGAGTAGTTATATAATAGGTTTTAGACAACATGCAAGGTATTAATAGGACATTAATGACAACAGTCTTTCAGGTCACTATATATTTAAATGAAACTCACTTTTTTCTTGTTTTATGATATTCTATATTACCTTAATTATTTAATCTACTACTAATGAAGGACAGTCATAATTTCTATGTCTAGCCATAATGCACAATGCTGTGATATGATTTTTGTATGTGTTCTTATATAAAATCATTTTACATTCTACTGCTATTAACTGTAGAATAATTTCTTCAAAGTAGGATTTCTGGACCAAAGAGTATGTGAAATTTTCATTTAAATAAAATTGCCATTTTACTTTCATATAATATTTTAGCTAATTAGCCTTTAACAAATAATGTAATGGAGTACCAATATCTTTTTCTCTTTTCTTTTTGATCAGAACCCTTTGTTTAAATATTTGTCAATCTAATGAACAGGTGAAAATGGCAACATTATTTTGGTTACATTGCTATTTTAGTTTTTTAATCATGCAGCCAGAGTACTTGATAATGGCCATTTTGACTTCTTTTTATGTGTATTATGCTCTTATGTGACCATTTATCTATGGGAAACTGGATAAAGGAGTTTTCTTTTCCATTTAACAACTTATAAGGCTTTTTACGTAACTGAAAAGTGTACAGTGATCATGTATATTGCAAATATTCTCCCAAATATTTGTCTTCTGGTTTTATGTTTTTATTGTAGTCTTCTTGTGGATATTTATCTGGTTAAAATATATATGTATTTGCTATGGAAACTAGAAATCCATAGGTATTTTCTTATAAGTATGCAATTCATATTAGTACTTATTAAATAAACAATTCTTTTTTCAAATTACACATATATCAATTTATTTTTAGTAACTCTGATGTATTTTAAAAATTCATATGAAATAATAAGAAAGCAATTTCTCTTAAACTTTTTGTCATTCTCATATTTTCCTCTGAATATTTTTCTTCCCACTGAATGCTACAAAATTATTTTGTAAGATTTTTGTTAATTGTTTTCCATTTTGATTGCCATTAAAATTGTTAATATATGAAGTTTACCTTTGAAATCCAACGTAACATTTTGTGATGTGATGTCTATTTACATGTAGTTTTTGTACTTCAATGAAATCTTAGTTCTGAACTTTTCTCTCTAAATTATTCTTTTTCATTTTGCAATGTTTTCAATATTATACCAGTATTTTAGTTTGAGTTCTATTTTGAACAGATTGTAGCTAAATTTTTACCTTACACTTAGTCAACTAATTATTTAATCCTTCCTTGTTTTCCTCAAGTCTCTCATGCTTCTAAGGCAGACAAAAATATACTCTAAAATGTAAGTACATTTTCAGTATTTATATGTATAACTTTATCTTCTTGTCTTGTTTCATTAGTTAGCTCTTTCAAAATGGTGTTAAATGAAAATATTGACAATTTACATCCAAATTTAGTGGAAATAGCCTTATTATTTCATCTATTATTTCACTCTTCAATTTCCTGGTTGAAATAGTCTTCAACACATTTGTTTCCATCTATGCCTGTTTTAAAAATAAATTTTATTTGAAACTTTTGGTAAATATTAAATGCTATTTAAGTTTTTATTGTTGGTTTTATGAGTTGATGGAGTTTATGGTCTTGAATGTCTTTCCATTTAAAAAAAAATCTACTTAGTGTTAGTATATTAATCTTTTAATGTACTACTATATTCAATTTATCATTGTCTAATTTATAATTCTAGCATTATGTTTATAAGATTACTTAATCTATAATTTTCTTTTTTCTATTATTATTCCAAGTTTTATATAAGGGTAAGTTCTTACGTAAACAAAATTGATATTTTTTGAAATTCATATGAACTGGGATAGTATTTATAAAGAAAGTATGTGTTCTTTAAAAGTTAGATAAATTTTGTGATCAAACCATTTGAACAAGGGAGTTTCAAAAATTAAAAGTCTTTTTTTTCAACTCCTTTATGATTGCTGCAGTCTTTAGCTCCATTTCATTAGTTTATATATTGCCATAAAACTTCTATTTACTCTAGATATTTAACTAGTGCTGAAAAATTGCATATAAAATTTTAATCCTTCCTAGATTTACAGTTGTTATGTCTTTTATCATCCGTAAGTAT
The DNA here is from genome assembly GCF_003255815.1 of Theropithecus gelada. Lineage (NCBI taxonomy): Eukaryota > Metazoa > Chordata > Mammalia > Primates > Cercopithecidae > Theropithecus > Theropithecus gelada. The sequence continues at coordinate 87,465,645 of NC_037683.1, forward strand.
TTTAATTTTTTAACTTTATATCTTCTTTCTTTAATCAGACTGATCAAAAATTTCTCAATTTTATCAACCTGTTCAAACAACCATCTTTTGATTTTATTTATCCTTCCAACTTATTATTTTTGTTTCATAATTTCAACTTTACGAAACTCTTCCTCCTGCCTTTTTGTTTCATTGTGTTTACCTATCCTCTAGGTTTTAAGTTAATTGCAATTTTAAACAATATATTTTTTGTAATTATAAGAGTTCTGAAGAACACGCATTGTCCTCTAAGTACAACTTTAGTGTCACTCCGTAATTGCTCTTCATCATTTCTAAATAATTTTGAGGTTTATTTTGTAACCTCATCTTTGATCCAGAGATTATTTAAAATATTTTTTTCCAAGCTCCTAGTGTTTATTATTTTTATCATCAAGGCCCAATAAGTCACTGAGTTATTCGTTCATTTATTCAACAATAGAATTCAAGACTAATCATTAGGCAATGTTATTTCTATGTTAGTTACTTTTTTCTTTCCTTCATACATGATCAATATTTTGAAAACTTCATATGCCATGAAAAGAATGTACAGTTTATCTTTGAACTTTATACATTTTTGTTTTATTTTTTGTGCATTGCTATATTTCCATTGACTGGAAAAGTACCTGCATATGGTTCATGCTCAAGAAATACTTTTGAAAGTGTTAATTCCTGACCTTTATTGTATCAATCAGATGCTTCACTTCCCTCCTTATGCATCATCTTTGTCCTGACAAACTTGAAAACATGGATAGTAAAATTATTCAACGTAATTTCTAATCATCAGTTTCTCCATGTAACTTTAAAACTTTCCTTCGTGAATTTCTCTGCTCTCTACACACATTGGATGCATAAATGTATCTCTTATGTCACATTTTTAAGTTTTTAATTAAATATAACATCATTTTTTATTTTCGTTACATATGCTGTTACTGAGTCACATTTCAATTTTGATATTGTCACTTTGCTTCTTCTTCTGAATATGACAAACATAGGTTTTCCACCCTTTATTTTGAACATTTTTTGGTCAATGTATTTAAATATCCTTCTTGTAAATATATTATAGCTATATTTTTGTTTTTTACTCCCCTACCACTTTCTCACTGCCTTTCTGTTTGGGAATTTGGCAGTTATTCTCATTCTTTTTTAAAATAATAATTTAATTTAATATTTTTACTTCCAATATTTGTTTTAAATCTTTCACAAAATAAATGCTTTACCGCCAAGCATGTTATAGCACATGGAATAGTGTGGTTCATTAAAAGACTAATTAATTAATCGTTCATTCATTCACTCCACAATACATATTCAGGACTGATCACAACACAATGCTACAATGCTAGATACAGATCCTAAAAACAAAACAGTAAAAAATTAACTCTTAGAGAGGCATGGCAGTGTATATCTGTAGTCCCAGCTACTTGGGAGGCTGAGGCAGGAGGATTGCTTTAGCCCAGAAGTCTCAGTCCAACCCATACAATATAGTGAGACCCTGTTGCTAAAAAACAAATCTTTAAGTCTCTTGCTTACTGCCTAGAAAAGAAACAGAAATAATCACGAAGTAAACTTTAGTATATTAAAAATCTAGTTTATCAAAGAATATTTATAAACACGTTACAGAAGATCCAAGAACAAAGAAATTACTTCTGAGAGATTGTATGCAAAACAAAAATGACATTAGAATAAATGAATGGGATTTGTCTGTGATAAGCCTCTGCGGTTGATGAGGCAGGTTTTACCAAATATTAGGGATCTGGAAGAAGGTGCAAGATTGAGTTTAGAAGCGAGTTTGAGTTCATGAAAACAAGTAGGAGAAAAACTATAGAATAAAGGGGAGAGAGGTCACAAAGATTTAAACACAAAGGCTGCCTCGATATCAATTTCCTCTTATCTTTTAGATGCCTTTTGGATCTCTTCTAGTCATGTTTTTCTACATCCAGTCCAGTGTTTTTCACATATAGGTTTCTTCTACCTTTAAGTATTTTTTACTAGTTTTCTTCTCTTTCTTACTCTTCCTAATGATGTCCTTTTCTAGCTTCCTAAAATATGTTTACCTGTGTATATAAATGTTGTAACTAAACCTAATAAGTAATAGCTTTCTCTTTGACTTTCCAAGTCCATCTTGTATCTTTGTGCTTACAAAAATATCCAACATATGTCTACTAAACCCAATGGTACAATAAGCCTCCTGGAAACAAGATTATCTGTTTTCTCATATCAGTTTTACAACAGCCTATACCAATTTAGAAAGCCCCTTAAATAGTCTATATACTTGCTTTCTCACCCAAAAAATGAGGATACCATTAGCACTTCTTAAATTAGATACAATTAATTAAAATGTTTTGGAAAGTAAAACTTATTAACAAAAGCAATGTAAATGTTTATTCTCGGAAGCCACTGAACTAGTAGATTTTCTAATTTTCTAACAGATCTTTCCAACCTAGCTTTTTGAGACAATGTCTATTCTCTCTTCTAACCAACTGCTCCTTCAATAGTTCTTTCAGCTGTTCCTCTTTCAAGTACTAATGCTGCCCATTTTGTTTGCCTTCTAATAATCCTACATCCTATTAATCATATCAATGTGCCATCAATATTTCCTACTCTTCACACATTATCATAAGATGGGTTATTTTTTCCACCTGTTTCCCTGCATTGCCAACAGAGTATCTCTCTTGAGTCCAAAAGATCACACCTGTGCAATTTGGAAAGAATCCAATAAAGTCTGTAAAATTTGAAATTACATTATCTCTAATTTAGCTCCTTTTGATATAGTATCATTGGAGTCAAGTATCCTATTTCATTGATTTTTCACTCAATTTTACATTTACTCCCCCATAACATTTCTCTTTCCATGGCTTAATCAATTCTACTAGGTATATCTGTTCCTTTAAAAGTAATGCATACTTTTTGATCTGATGCGTTTTTCCTCTGAGTTCACATTTTTTAAATTTTAAAGCAGTAGTAGACACATTATTCCAAGTATTAACAAATGTTAACCAATTGCATGAGGTTGTTAGTCAATACGGGAGTGTGTATAATTATATATATTTTAATAAGATGTAGTGGGAAATTAAGCAAAATACTGCAGAAAGAAACCTTTATATATTAAAGTGGTCTTGTATATTCCTTTTTAAGAGTGTACTCTTATTAATTATAAGTTTGTTTTATATACAATAAAAAAGTATTGCTAACTGGGCACAGTAATATAATAATACAATTTATCTACCCAAATTGATTATTTCCCTCCTTAATGTTAGTATTATACTATCAGATCTTACCTGATAGAATGACATAAATTATGATCTTAAAGTATTAAATATTACAGCTGAAAAAGATCCAAAAGGTAATTTACTTTAATTTCCTTACTATAAATTTTGAGATTAATACACAAATTATCCAATATCACTTTTCGGGTCACTTTTTGTGCTCTCCAGAGCTCTAGACTGGCACTATTTAAAATACAGACCTCTAAAGGAATGGAGAAAGATGGCCAAATTAAAGGCTTCACTGATCATCTCCTCATAACGATACTAATTTAACAGTATCTACACAATAAAAAGGAATCTTCATAGAACAAAAAATCAAGTGAGCACTCACAGAACCTGTTTTTAACTTCATATCACCATAAAAGGCAATGGAAGAGGGTAGAAAAGGCAGTCTTGACTCACTGATGCCACCTCTCCCCGATCCCGTGGCAGTGGCCACAATGTGTGGAGAGAGAATCCATGTACTTGGGAGAGGGAGAACACAGCAATCCTGAGACATTGCATTGAATTCAGTGCTGCCCTGTCACAACAAAAAGCAAAACTGAGCTGAGCTCAGTTGACACATGCCCATGGAGAGAGTATTTAAACCGGCCCTAGACAGAGGAGCTCAACCTTGAGGTTGGAAATTAAGTCCTGGCAAGCTTCATCACTACATACTAAAGTGCTCTGGGGTTCTAAGTAAACTTGAAAGGGAGTCTAGGCCACAAGTACTGTAAATTCTAGGTCAGTCCTAGTGCTTAGCTGGGCTCAGAGACAGAGAATTTGGTAGGCACACAACCTATTGAGACACCAGCTGTTGTGGCTAAGGGAGTGCTTGTGCCATCTCTCCCTCAACTCCAGGCTGCACAGCTTGCAGCTCTAAAAGGGTCTACTTCCTTCTGGTTAAAAACGGGACACATAAGAGTAAAGTGGACTTTTTCTTGCATCTTGGATACCAGCTCAACCATAGCAGGGTAGGGCATCAGTTGGAGTCATAAGTCCCCTTTCTAGGCCCTAGCTCCAAGACGACACACCTTGGGCAAGAAGGGAACTCAGTGCCTTGATGGGAAAGATCAAGCCCCAGCAGAACCCATCACTTGCTGACTGACGAGCTTTTGGGCCCTGAATAACCAGCAGCTATAACCAGTTAGTATGTCATGGGCCTTGCATAAAATTCTGAAATCAGCCAGCTTCAGGTGAGACTCAGTACTTTCCCAGATGTGGTGTCTATGAGGAGACTCCTTCTGCTTGAGAAAAGTGAGCAAAAGGGACTTTGTCTTGCACCATAGCTACCAACTAAGCCACATGTTTGTAGAGCACCAAACGGGCTCTTGGGGTTCCCAATTCCAGGTCATTGCTCTTAGATCATAGTACTGAAACTTCCCTGGACCAGAGAGAAGCCCACTGCCCTGAAGAGTGAGTTCCAGGCAAGGCAGAATTCACCACAAGCTGAATAAAAAGCCTTTGGGCCATAAGGAAATGTCTGTAGTAGCCTGGCAGTACTCCCCATGAGTTTACGGTGATGGGGGCTAGTGAGGCTCCTTTGCTTATGGGAAGGGAAGGGAAGAGTGATAAGGGCTCTGGTGTGTAGCTGGAGTGCCAACTCAGCTGCAATATAATAGAACACCAAGTAGACTTCTAAGGTTTTTGATTCTAGTCCCTGGCTCTTGGATAGCACCTGTGGACCCACCCCAGGCCACGGGGAACTTGCTGCCCTAAAGGGAAGGACAAAAGCCTGCTGGCTTCACCACCTTCTGATTTTAGAGCCCCAGGGCCTTGAGCAGACACAGGTGGTAGTCAGGTAATGGTTACAATGGGCCTTGGATGAGACTCAGTGCTATGCTGGCTTCGGGTCTGAACAAGTGTATTTTCAGTGGTGATGGCCACAGGGGAGCATGTGTCACTTCATCCCCAGCTTGAGGTGGCTCAGAGCAGAAAGTGAGACTCCATTTGTTTGGGAGAAAGTGAAGAAAGAGAACAAAAATAACTCTCTGTCTGGTAATCCAGGTAATTCTCCCAGACTGTATCCATGACCATGGAGGCAGTATCCCCACAAGTCTGCAAGAACCACAGCATTAATGGGCTTGGGGTGCCCCCTAATACAGACATGGCTTTGATCACAATACCCAAGTCTTTCTGAATACCTGGAAGGCCTTCCAAATATGGATGGTTACAAACAAGCCCAGACTGTGAAGACTACAATAAATATCTAACCCTTCAATGCCCAGACACAGATGAACATCTACAAGTATCAAGATAATCCAGGAACATAAGGCCTCATTAAATGAACTAGATAAGGCACCAGGAACTTTTCTAGGGACAACTCCTGGAGAAACAGAGATATGTTACCTTTCAGGTAAAAAAATAAAAAAAAAAAATTGGAGACTCAAAGAAATTCAAGATAACACAGAGAAGGTATTCAGAATTTTATCAGAAATATTTAACAAAATTTAAACAGTTTGAAATAATCAAGCAGAAATTCTGGAAGTGAAAAATGGAATTGGCATACTGAAGAACACAGCAGAATCTTTTAATAGCAGAAATGGTCAAGCAGAAGAAAGATTCAGTGAGCTTGAAGACAGACTATTTGAAAATACACCGTCAGAAGAGACAAAAGAAAAAAAGAATAAAAAACAATGAAGCACACTTACAGGATCTGGAAAACAGCTTCAAAAGGGCAAATCTAAGAGTTACTAGCCTTAAAGAAGTAGAGAAATAAATAGCAATAGAAAGTTTATTCAAAGGGGTAAATGGAGAATGTCTTAAGCCTAGAAAAATATATCAATATTTAAGTACAAGAAGTTTACAGAACACCAAGCCAATTTAACCTGAAGAAGACTATCTCAATGCATTTTGAAATCAAACTCCAAAGGTCAAGGTTAAACAAAGGACCCTAAAAGCAGCAAGAGAATAAAACAAACAAACAAATACTGTGGAGCTCCAATATGACTGGCGGCTGACTTTTCAGTGGAAATCTTGCAGGCCAGGAGAGAGTGGCATGACATGTTTAAAGTCCTGTAGGAAAAAAAAACTATTACCCTAGAAGAGTATATCTGGTGAAAATAGCCTTCAAACATGAAGGAGAAAGACCTTTCCAGACAAACAAAAATAGAGAGATGTCATCAATACCAGACCCGTCCTATAAGAAATGCTAAAGGGAGTACTTCAGAGAGAAAGAAAAGGAAGTTAATGAGTAGTAAGACATCATCTGAAGGTATAAAACTCAGTAGTAATCATAAATAAATAGAAAACCCCAGACTGTTACAACTCTGTAACTGTGGTGTGTAAACTACTCTTAAATAGAAAGACTAAATGATAAATCAATCAACAATAATAAATACAACATCTTTGCAAGACATAGTACAATACAATATAAATAGGAACAACAAAAAGTTTTTAAAAATTCAGGGACAGTGGTTTGTAGTTCTCCTTGAAGAGGTCCTTTACATCTCTTGTAATTGGATTCCTAGGTATTTTATTCTCTTTGAAGCTATTGTGAATGGGAGTTCATTCATGATTTGGCTCTCCATTTGTCTGTTACTGGTGTATAAGAATGCTTGTGATTTTTGCACATAGATTTTGTATCCTGAGACTTTGCTGAAGTTGCTTATCAGCTTAAGGAAATTTTGGGCTGAGATGATGGGGTTTTCTAAATATACAATCATGTCATCTGCAAACAGGGACAATTCCTGCTCAATGAAATAAAAGAGGACACAAACAAATGGAAGAACATACCATGCTCATGGATAGGAAGAATCAATATCTTGAAAATGGCCATATTGCCTAAGGTAATATATAGATTCAATGCCATCCCCATCAAGCTAACAATGACTTTCTTCACAGAATTAGAAAAAACTGCTTCAAAGTTCATATGGAACCAAAAAAGAGCCCGCATTGCCAAGACAATCCTAAGTCAAAAGAACAAAGCTGGAGGCATCACGCTACTGGACTTCAAACTATACTACAAGGCTACAGTAACCAAAACAGCATGGTACTGGTACCAAAACAGAGATATAGACCAATGGAACAGAACAGAGCCCTCAGAAATAATACCACACATCTAAGCCATCTGATCTTTCACAAAGCTGACAAAAACAAGAAATGGGGAAAGGATTCCCTATTTAATAAATGGTGCTGGGAAAACTGGCTAGCCATAAGTAGAAAGCTGAAACTGGATCCTTTCCTTACTCCTTATATGAAAATTAATTCAAGATGGATTAGAGACTTAAATGTTAGATCTAATATCATAAAAACCCTAGAAGAAAACCTAGGTAATACCATTCAGGACATAGGCATGGGCAAGGACTTCATGTCTAAAACACCAAAAGCAATGGCAACAAAAGCCAAAATTGGCAATTGGGATCTAATTAAACTAAAGAGCTTCTGCACAGCAAAAAAAACTACCATTAGAGTGAACAGGAAACCTACAGAATGGGAGAACATTTTTGCAGTCTACTCATCTGACAAAGGGCTAATATCCAGAACCTACAAAGAACTCAAACAAATTTACAAGAAAAGAACAAACAACCCCATCAAAAAGTGGGCAAAGGATATGAACAGACATTTCTCAAAGAAGACATTCATACAGCCAACAGACACATGAAAAAATGCTCATCATCTCTGGACATCAGAGAAATGCAAATCAAAACCACAAAAAGATACCATTTCACACCAGTTAGAATGGCAATCTTTAAAAAGTCAGGAAATAACAGGTGCTGGAGAGGATGTGGAGAAATAGGAACACTTTTACACTGTTGGTGGGATTGTAAACTAGTTCAACCATTGTGGAAAATAGTATGGTGATTCCTCAAGGATCTAGAACTAGAAGTACCACATGACCCAGCCATCCCATTACTGGGTGTATACCCAAAGGATTATAAATCATGCTGCTGTAAAGACACATGCACATGTATGTTTATTGCGGCACTATTCACAATAGGAAAGACTTGTAATCAACCCAAATGTCCATCAGTGACAGACTGGATTAAGAAAATGTGGCACGTATACACCATGGAATACTATGCAGCCATAAAAAAAGGATGAGTTTGTGTCCTTTGTAGGGACATGGATGCAACTGGAGACCATCATTCTCAGCAAACTATCGCAAGAACAGAAAACCAAACACCACATGTTCTCACTCATAGGTGGGAACTGAACAATGAGATCACTTGGACATGGGAAGGGGAACATCACACACCGGGGCCTATTGTGGGGAAGGGGGAGCGGGTAGGGATGGCCTCGGGAGTTATACCTGATATAAATGACTAGTTAATGGGTGCTGACGAGTTGATGGGTGCAGCACACCAACATGGCACAAGTATACATATGTAACAAACCTGCATGCTGTGCACATGTACCCTAGAACTTAAAGTATAATAAAAAAGAAAATTAAATTAAAAAATAAAGCAAATACTTGCCAAAAAAAATTCAAGGACAAAGTTAAGTGTGAATGTTTTATTGGCTTTATTTGGCTTGTTTATGCAGGGTTAAGTTATTATCAGCTCAAAATAATGAGTTATTAGATAGTATTTGCAAACCTCATGGTAACCTCAAATCAAAAGACATACAACAGATACACACAAAAAAAGAAAGTCAGAAATTAAATCATATCACCAGAGAAAATCACCTTTACTAAAAGGAAGACAGGAAAGAAGGAAGAGAAGAGCACAAAACAACTGGTACACAAATAGCAAAATGACACTAGTCAGGAGTACATTCTTAGTTATCAACAATAACATTGAATGTAAATGGAGTCTCCAGTCAAAAGACATAGAGTGACTGAATGGACAAAAAAGCAAGAACCACCAATCTGTTGCCTACAACAAACACACTTCATCTGTAAAAACACACAAAGACAGAAAATAAAAAGATGAAAAGGGTATTCCATGCCAATGGAAAAAAAAAAAAAAAAAAAAAACAAAAAATTGCTATTTTATTATAACAAAAAAAAAAAAAAAAAAAAAAACCCAGAAGTTGCTATGTTTATATCAGACTAAATGGATTTCAAGACAAAAGCTATAAGAAGAAAAAAGGAGGTCACTATATAATGATAAAGGAATCAATTCAACAAGAGAATAAAACAACTGCAAATATGTATGCACCCAATCCTGAAGCATGCAGGTATAAAAAACAAATCTTATTAAAGCTAAGGAAACAGATAGACCACAGTACAAAAATAGCTGGAGACTTCAACTGCCCATGTTCAGCATTGAACAGATCTTTCAGACAGAAAATCAACAAAGAAACATCAGACTTAATCTGTACTATAGAACAAGTGAACTTAATAAATATTTACAAAATATTTTACCCAATCGCTGCAGAATACATATTCTTTTCCCCATTACATGAAAAAAATGAATCATTCTCAAGGGTAGGTCACAAAATAACTCTTAAAACATTAAGAAAAATTTGAAATAAGATCAAACATCTTCTCTGACCACTATGGAATAAAACTAGAAAGCAATAACAAGAGGAATTTTGGAAACTATACAAACACTTGGAAATTTAACAATATGCCCCTGAATGACCAGTGGGTTAATGAAGAAATCAAAAGAAAATTGAAAACTGTCTTAAAGCAAATGATAATGGAAAGAAAACACAACAAAATATATGGAATCCAGTGAAAGCATTACTAAGAGGGAATTTTGTAGCTGTAAGTCCCTATATCAAAAAAAAAAAAAGTAAAGAAAACCTTCAAATAAATAACATGACAATGCATCTTAACTGAAAAAGCAAGAGTAAATCGAACTCAAAATTAGTAGATGAAAAGAAATAATAATTAGAGCAGAAAAAAATGAATTTGAAAAGAAGAAAATAATACAAGAGATCAATGAAATAAAAAAGTTGTTTTTTTTGAAAAGATAAACAAAATTCACAAACCTTTAGACAGACTACTTAAGAAAAAAAGAGAGAATACCCAAATAAATAAAATTGGAGATGAAAAAGAAGACATTACAACTGATTCCAGAGAAATGGAAAGGCTTATTCGTGGCTACTATGAGCAGCTATGTGCCAACAAATTGCAAAATCTAGAAGAAATGGATAAATTTCTAGACACATACAACCTACCAAGATTGAACTATGAAGAAATCCAAAACCTAAACAGACCAATAATATTTAAGAAGATTGAAGTTGTAATAAAAAGTTTCCCAGCAAAGAAAAGCTTGGGATATAATGGTTTCACTACTGAAATATATCAAACATTTAATGAAGAACTAATACCTATCGTTTTAGACTATCCCTCCCCCCCAAAAAAAGGAGACGGGAATACTTCCAAACTCATTTGACAAGGCCAGTATTACCCTGATACCAAAATCAGGCGATGACACATCACAAAAAGAAAACTAGAGGCCAATATCACTAATGAAGAGTGAGGCAAAAATCCTCAATATAATATTAGTTAACTGAATTTAACAACACATTAAAAGGATTCTTCATTATGACCAAGTGGGATTTATTCCAGGGATGCAAGGATGGTTCAAAATGTGCATATCAATTACTGTGATACATCATATCAACAGAATGAAGGACAAAAACTTTAAGATCATTTTAATGGATTCTGTAAAAGCATTTATTAAAATTCAACATCCCTTTATGATAAAAACTCTCAGAAAACTGGATATAGAAGGAACATATCCTAACAAAATGAAAGCAATATAAGACAGACTCACAGCTAGTATCATACTGAATAGAGAAAAACTGAAAACCTTTTCTTTAAGATCTGGAACATGACAAAGATGCTGACTGTCACGGCTGTTATTCAACAGAGTTCTGAAAGTTCAAGCTAGAGCAATCATACAAGAGAAAAATACAAAAGGCATCAAAATTGGAAAAGAGGACGTCATATTGTCCTTGTTTGCCATGATATGATCTTATATTTGGAAAAACCTAAAGATTCCATCAAAAAATTATTAGAACTGGTAAACAAATTCTGTAATGTTGCAGGATATAAAATCAACATACAAAATCAGTAGCATTTAGGTAATCCCATTTACAATAGCTGTAAATAAAATTAAGTACCTATGCATTAACTTAACCAAAGAAGTGAAACATTTGTATAGTGAAAACTATAAAACTTCAAGAAATTGAAGGACACATAAAAAATTTTAAAAATACTTCATGTTTATGGATTGGAAGAGTCCATATTGTCAAAATGTCCATACTACCCAAAGCAATTTATGAATTTAATGCAATCCCTATCAAAATACCAATAACATTCTTCACAGAAATAGAGAAAACAATTCTAAAATTTATACGAAACCACAAAAAACCCAAACAGCCAAAACTATTCTATGCAAAAAGAAAAAAACTGGAGGAAACACATTACCTGAGATCAAATTATACTACAAAGTTATTGCAATCAAAACAGCATGTATGGAACTAGCATAAAAACAGACACATAGACCAATTAATAAAGAACCCCAAAACAAATCCACATACCAACCAGTGAACTCATTTTTGACAATGGCACCAAGAGCATACACTAGAGAAAGGACAGTCTCTTCAATAAATGGTGCTGGGAAAACTAAAACCTGTATGCAAAAGAATGAAACTAAACTCCTATCTCTTGTCTTATACAAAAATCAAATCTTAAAACATTAAGGCTTAAATCTAAGACTCAAATTATGAAACAACTACAAGAAAATCCTAGGGAAACTCTCCAGGACATTGACTGGGCAAAAATTTCTTAATACCCTACCCAAGCATAGACAACCAAAGCAAAAATGGACAAATGGAATGACTTCAAGTTAAAAATATTTTGCACAGCAAAGGAAATGATCAACAAAGCAAAGAGACAATGCACAGAATGGGAGAAAACATTTGCAAACTACCCACCTGACAAGGATCTAATAACCAAAATGTATACGCAGTTCAAACAACTCAATAAGAAAAAAAATCTAATAACCCTATTAAAAAATAGGCAAAATACCTAATTAGACAGTTTTCAAAAGAAGACATACAAATGGCAAACAGGTATATGAAAGGTATTCAACATCATTGATCATCAGAGAAATGCAAATGAAAGCTACAGTGAGATATCTCATCCTAGTTAAAATGGCTTTTATCCAAAAGTCAGGCAATAACAAATGCTAGTGAGGATGTGGAGAAAAGGGACCCCCCATACATTATTGGTTGGAATGTAAATTAGTACAACCCCACTGTTCTTTATGGAGAACAGTTTGGAGACTCCTTGGAAAACTAAAAATAGGGCTGTCATATGATCCAGCAATCCCACTCCTAGGCATATACTCAGAAGAATGGAAACTAGCATATCAAAGAGGTATCAGTACTCCCATGTTTATTGCAGCACTATTCACAATAGCCAAGACTTGGAAGTAACCTAATTGTCAATCAACAAATGAATGGATAAATAAAATATGGTACATCTACACGATGGAGTATTAGCCATAAAAAAGAATGAGATCTGATCATTTGGAACAACGTGGATGGAACTTGAGGTCATCATGTTAAGTGAAACAGGCCAGGCACAGAAAGACACACTTTGCATGTTCTCACTTATTTGTGGGAGCCAAAAATTAAAACAATTAAACTCATGGAGATAGAGAGTAGAAGAATGGTTTCCAGAGGCTGGGAAGGGTAGTGGAAGGAGTGGGAGAGAGGTTGGTGAGGGGGAAGTGTGGATAGCTAATGAGTATTTAAAAAAAAGAAAGAATGAGTAAGACCTAGTACTTGCTAGCACGACAGCGTGACCACAATAAAAAAAGTAATTGTACAATTTGAAATAACTAAAAGAGTATAATAGGATTATTTATAAGACAAAGGATAAATGATTGAGATGATATGTACTCTGCATACCCTGATGTGATATTATGCATGGCATGCCTGTATAAAAATGTATCACATAATCCAGAAATATATACAACTATTATGTACATACAAAAATTAAAAATTAAAGTAAAAATAAAAATAAAATAAGATACAGACCTTTCCATCTCTTTCCTCTAAACTTTCCATTGATAGGTAGTCTTACTTTTGTTAATCTTGTATGCAATTTTCCTTTCATTGATAACATCAGATAAACCAATTGATCAACATCTGCCAACTTCTATCTGCCTATTTTGTATATCAGGTATTAATTAGATTTTTTCTTTCAACCCACATCAAATATTTTGGGAAACTGGAACTCTAATGAAGAAACAGAAAAATGACACTTGTTTTTAAGTAACCTATAACCATCATCATATTAATAAGATAAAGTATTGAGAGATCTGAGATTTAGTAACAATGTAGTTTTGATTTCTATGTCTTTCAGAAATTTCCATGAACAAAGTCTTCTTCCTGTTTTATTATTACTAAATTAATAGCAATCATAATTTAGTAGGTTCATTTCTAGTCATTCTTTCCTTTTCAAAATATAATCAATTTCTCAATACAGTGTTCAGTAGAGAAAAATATCTTCTTTACTTAAATCATGCCTTATCCTTTGACTCCAGTCCCAATTTACAATAGCCCCAAAATAGTGTACACCTGCAGCTCTCAGATTCTTACATTTTTACAGGGCTATTTTCTATTGCTGTGACCTCTAAAACTGTGGTTGCGCTTGTGGTTGGAAGAGGATAGTGAGGAGAAAAGAAACAAAACAAGGGTGGACTATACTTGGTGGTTGCTTGGTACAAAAAGGAACAGGTAGAATTCCTGGCATTTTCAAGGACTAAGATATATGGGTAGTGCTTCTATATAGACACCAGCTCTGTGCTTCCCTCTTCTCTGAGTATGGACAGTTAGCCCTCCCTATCTGTGGGTTCATCATCTGTGGATTCAAACAACTGCAAATCAGAAATATTTGTTTTAAAAAATGCGTCTGTATTGAACACAGACAGACTTTTTTCTTGTCATTATTCCCTAAATAATAGAGTATAACAACTATGTACACAGCATTTACATTGTATAAGTTATTTTAAGTAATCTACAGATGATTTAAAGTATAAGGCAATATGTGTATAGGTTATATGCAGATATGACACTATTTTATATCAAAGGCTTGAGCATTCACAGATTTTGGCATTTGTGGGAGGTCCTGCGATGATCCCCTATGCAGACTGAAGTATTATTGTACTTTCTGTATAGTTCTGGACATTTTTCTTAAGAGCAGGTATGCCAGGCTGTGACAGATTTTGGAAGTTCAGGGTGAATTGAAAAGGAAAAAAGGTTAAATATTGAGTTTTCCATGAAGCAAAGATAAATTTAATTTAAAGGAATGTAACTTTTCTGAGAAATCATATTTATTACTTTTATAGCAGTAAATTATCAATTTCCAAATATCTTTTCCTAAAGAAGTATAGTTTGCTGTCTGATGTCAGTTGCTGAGTTTTAAATTTTATAGATGACTGTTAAAACAAAAGATTATAAAACCAAGATTCTAGATGATTTTAAAATTGTATGACTTTAAAATTGTATTTCTGAATAGTAATAATAAGACCAATAGGATTTGCAGGGTTATGGGTATTTTGTGTGGAACCTTGCATGTATATATATGTACATACACGATTTGTGTAACCCAAATCAATGTGCATGCTGCAATTTGACAGCCCACTTTTAAATGATGCCATGAAAGAAATACTGTGCTGGTCAGTGGAAGTGATTTGCTTGCAAGACTGCCTTCTGGGAACCAAAGTACAGGGTTCAAAGATGACCATAGGCATGTGTCTTGGAGCTTTGAGGTGCATGTGATCAACCACATCTGTGGGGGGTGGTGTGACAGAAGAGAGGAAAGGGGTGGGGCTATAATGAGTCCAGAGCAGCCCACCATTGCCATCTCTGGCTGATCCCAGCTACCAGAGGGTAATTTTGTCAATAGCACTTCAAGTGACCAAGACCCACAGGATATTGGGTCTGGGCTTAGGGCACTCTTCAAGGGTGGCACTGTTGATTGGTCCTAGGCACTAAAGGAAGTCTAGAAATTTTCACTAAAGGCACTTCAATGTATAGGGGCTCAGCTCAATGAGGTGCAGAGATTATAAAGTAATAACTCATTATTCCCATTTTCCAGATAAAATACAATCTCTCAAAGAGTGTTCACTAATCAAGTAGAGAATTCATTGTATACTAAGCAGCACTTTCTTCTACTTGTAAGCAGCTGATTACACCCACACAGTATGTTCCTTCTCTGGCTCATCAAATTCTAAAAAGTTGTCGCCAATTACTTTTATCCTTTCAAACAGTTTTAATCATCAACAAAGTCTATCCTTTAGAAATAATTAAATACAAGTTTTCCTCCTTTGCTGCGTAAAACTTTTGACAGAAAAATGTCAGAAGGCAATTGATGAATACTATCTGTTCTCTACTTTCAGCAAAATGAGACTTCCAGCAGATGTCTAAGTTTGAAACCTACTGCTCCTCCGCTCCTCATAGCTTTTATGTATTAATGCCTTTCCCATAGTATAATCAGTATTGAGAAAAGTCATCCATATCCATATTAGAGATGATCTGTAGCATAAATTTGCAGTATTATCCAGCAGCTTCTCCAGTCTATTATTCTAATGCATAGGTTTTCAACTGTGTTTTCCGTCTCTGGTTCATGGATTCACTTTTGGAAGTTAATTTCTTTTGCACCTGCACCTTCTCTACCTTTCTGGAAGGCCTATAAAATATAATTCTAAATATGCCAAAAAGTATTTAAAATTATATGCTTTTCAGTGATCAAATTTAGTCAGGCACTGATAAAATATTTCTTTATATATAATTCTATATTATTCCTATAGGCCTTCAGAAGAAAATATGACGAAGATCTGATAGAAATCACATTTCAAAGACTTTTTTCTTACACAGAAAGTGTTAATAACAGAATTTGCATGTGATTTATCTTCCTGAATAAAAAATAGAATGAAAAGTTTTAGGATGTTAGAACAAATTGTTTCCTATTGTTAATTACAGACATTTCATCTACCACCTAGTGAAATGTACCTACTAAGAAACAGTGTATATTTATTTTACTTTGTATATCTTACATGTTATTGACAACTTTTGTAGAATATCTCTGTAAAATATTTTCAGAGACAACCCAGTGAGGCCTTTTGCTTGCCATTTGTCCTTGAAATTATCTGAGATGTACCACCAATCAATATTAAACACCCACTTTAAAGTAATTCATAACAATCAGACTTTTTAAAAGTGGTGAAATATGATCATTTAGACAAGTTTTATTGGGAAGAGAGTAAAAGCTGTAAGGAGTTACTATCTGAAAATAAATGGAATAGAGTCTTGATAATTATGTGGTTACATACCCCACAAAAAGGGCTAATTCCTTAAATGTGAAGAAATGCCAATTGCAATAAATTTATTATGCCTTCTGCCTATTATATGTTATGCAATGGATGTATTGATCACCATAAGGGCTTACCTACTCAAGGTTCATGTCTTGTTTTACTGAGTTCAAGTAAATATCATTTGAACCGAGATAACAGTCTGCTGGTGGATTTCCGGACTTTAACCTCTCTTTATTTGCAATTCTTCCTATTTGCCACCCTATTGCAATTCTGCCTATTCAGATTTTACTGTTAAAACATCAGGTTTATCAAGCTGTTTGCCAATGTGAAAATCTTCACTGAGTCGCTATAAGACTAAATGCTAAATTTTTATCCTTCTAACAACAGTTTGCTTTTCAAATTTCATTTCTGAACTCAACATATAAACGTAGCCAAGTATACTGGTCATCTGTGGTCTCCTAGACATGCGTTGCTCTTTTCTTCAGCCATAGAAATGTGTGTTTACTGCATTCCTGGCCAGCCAAATCATGCTCGTTATTTGAGGCTGAGTTCCACTTTTTCCTTATGAAATAATGTTCTATTATTGAGGATAAATTTGTGGTTTACAAAGTAATTTCACAGATTATCTCAATTAATTCATTTTATCCTCTCATCAAGCTGATACAAATAGACATTTTACGGATAAGCAAACAGGCTTAAATAGGCCTTCTCAAACTTTTTGAATTCATGTTTCTCTCTCTAACACCTATGACACAATTGTGTAATATTTATTGGAGAAACCATTTGCCAATGTTTTCTTTATTTATTATTTATCTAAATTATTTTTATTAAATATTCATTCATTCAACGCCTGCTTATTAAGATCTTATAATTGGCCAGGCATTTTTCTGGTCAGAGTCTCTGTACCTAAAAGTTTGTTGTGCTGGTTATTTCCAACTAGATGGGCAACTGCTTTATGTCAGGGTTTACAGTTTTGTCTCCTTGACAGGACCCACTTTAGGTGATATGCAATACATGTTTAAAGAAAGAATAAACATGTAACAAACCTGCACGTTATGCACATGTACCCTAAACTTACAGTATAATAATAATAAATAAATTTTTTTTAAAAAAAAAGAAAGAATAAAGCAAAAATAAACCATTACTTCATTTGGATAATCACATTTTTAAACAAAAACTATGCAAATTTGTATTCTAAACTTCTGACACTTTCCTTTAACTATATTACACACAATTTGCTTTATTAACTTTGGTTTCAAAAGTGTACAGTAAGTGGGAAAAAAAACCCCACCAAACTCTTTCAGGTGTTATCACCCTAAGTAATTAACCATAGGGTGCCATTACTGTTAAAACTGAAGACAATTTTTGGGGGCCCTAAAATAATTATGCTGAATATTCAGCATCTTTGCGGAAGGCTAATTGAGATAAAAAAATGAAATACTAAGGTTCTATGCTGTGCCACTGCAGCTATTAAGATGTGAAACTGTTGTCATTAGAGTCTCAATGAACATTAGTAAAATGAATTTTTGTACAAGCGTGTATTCCTGTTACTTAAACACCTTGATTCCAGACACAAAATAAGTTTTGAAATTTAGCTTTGGGATGCACTTTTATCTATAGGATTCTCTAAGCTCGTATATAGTGATGTATTTTTCCCAATATAGAACAAAAAAGATGCCTCTGACTGTGCTACTCATAGGAGATCAACAACTTGGTGAACAGAGAAATGTAAATCCTGTCATCTGTTCAGGTGTGAGGAGCAGGACCTTGGCAATGTGCGTCATCAGCCCTGCATTTGAAGATGAAGTCTGTGACCATGCTCTTTCCTCCATGCAAGAGGTTGCTAAAAGAACCAACGTGCGACCTCAGACCTCTCCACAGTGTACACAAGGGGCTTGCTCTTTGGTTAGTGCTTGGGACCACCACTTGCAAGCCTTTGTTGCTTTCAACTTTGTCTGTTTGCTACAGAAATAGCTTGACCCCTTTTCCTACACTGAGTTAACTTACCTTTGCTGCAAAGTACGGAGGACTAGATACATCACTGTTGTTGCTTCCCCAAAGCTCAGGCTTAAAAAACCTTAGGTAATAAGTTCCACCACAATTTTCCCCCTCTGTGGTTTCTTTCAATACCCAGTGCTGCAGGTTTTCAAGAATCCTATTATATAAGTAACATAATTTGCCATGTTAAACATGTGGTTCATTTTTGTGATAGTTCCTCAGAGGCAAATAGGAGAAGTAAAATATGTTCAAAAGCTTGGTTTTTATAAGTGTAAAATAGGGGGCTGAGTGGATTTAGATTTGAATGGACCTCGGGCACAAAACAGAGGTCCCTCTTGATATAAAAGACTATGAAATTTTTGTTCTACTTTTAGGATCTCCTGCTGCATTAGGGACTTCTTTCTTTAAGTGCCCTAGGGTAATGCAGTTAAGTCTAGGAAGGCTCAATATCAGAAATTTCTTCAATTACCATACAAAGGAAGGAGTACCACTTTACCAACTGTGCTCCTCTTCGTGCTAAAGGCTTGCAAGAGGTAGAATTGAGTTTCCCCACTCAATGCAAATGAAAAGGATAGTTTTTCAGGATACTTGTGTTCTAGATTATTCCATAAAAGGGTAATCATCATTCTGGGCAAAAGACCCAGAATGTAAATCTCTAGTCATATACATGAAGTTATTAGAGGTATATGTATACTGAAAAAATGGAATTAGTACTGAATTTTCTTTTGCCTTTCCTATACATAGCCCTCTGTATTAATGTCAGCGAGCAGATTAAAACTGAACATTTGACTTCCTCTGCTTCCTCTAGAAAACTCCAGTTTTTGATTCCTTATTAGAGAATTGTTTCAGCAATGAGGGATAATCATATTTTGAATAAAAAACAATCTGCTATCGGAAAGCCTTATTGCTTTAAATCATTCTTAAAGAGGCATTTGAATGCTTTGTTCACCAGAGAGAATAGGTACTGCAAGGAAATTCAAAAGATCAACAAGTCGGCCAGGCATGGGTGCTCATGCCTGGCATCCCAACACTTTGGGAGGCTGAGGCAGACAGATCACCTGAGGTCAGGAGTTCGTGACCAGCCTGGCCAACATGGTGAAATCCCGCCTCTACAAAAAATACAAAAATCAGTCAGGTGAGGTGGCAGGTTCCTGTAATACCAGCTACTCCGGAGGCTGAGGCAGGAGAATCACTTGAACCTGGGAGGTGGGTGTTGTAGTAAGCTGAAACCGTGCCACTGCATTCCAGCCCGGGTGACAAAGCGAGACTCTGTCTCAAAAAAAAAAACCAACAAGTCTTGAAATTATCAGCCAATGGACCTTGAGGAAGCCACTTCACTTTTTGATGTTGTGCTTCCTGTATGAAAAGTGATGCAAAAATTGTCTGAAAATGTGCACAGTGTTGTAGTGAGGACCAAGGAAATTAGTGCAAATGTCAACTAATAATTTGTTCACCTTAATAAATTTGTAAACCTTAATAAATCAATGTACAAATGTAGAGTACACAGCAGGATTAAAATGGGTGTTTGTTATTGAAATACAGATGCTATCAAAGATGAATTTATAGTTTGAATGGTAATCTTTAATTTTCACTTGAGGTCTTTTTTTAGATGTCACTTTTTGATATACTGAGTTATTCTGAGTGTCTCTCCTGATCTGTTCTAGAAAATGTGTAACTACAAAGCAAGCAAATGATTTTCCTAAGCTACAGAAAAAAACAGGTTGCATCACTGTGGGGGAGAAAGAGTGGGAGAAGATGAGTACTAGACAAGTGAACTGACGTAATGCATTCATTCACCAAATAAACTTACACGCTGTAGAACTTCAACGGCAAGAATATATGCAGGCTTTTGAATCAGGCAGACAGCCCTGCACGACCTTCATTCAAGTCTCAAGTCCTAATCCTGCTGCATACTAACCGTGTAAAACTTGGGTCGAATAACTTAAACCAGTGCTTCCGAAGTTGTGGTCTGAGACTAGTAACATCAGAATTACCAGGGAACACAGTGGAAATGCAAAATCTGCAGCCCCACTTCAGACCTACTAAATAAAAATCTCTGGAAGTAGATACCAGAAATCTGTGTTTTAGTAAGCATTCAATATAATTCTGAGTCATGCTCAAGTGTGAATTATCTGAATAGATTCCTTCATCTATAAAATAGGAATAATAATACCCTTCTTATGAGTACAATTATAATGATTACAGACAAGAGATATGCAGAGCCTGGTGCTTGTTAATTGCTCAATAAATAGAGCCAATAGCAATATTCTTCCAGAAATTTTGCAGATGACACTCAATCCATAAAGCCATTCCTGCCCCTCTATGCAAGCATCACCTCTATCCACTTATAAAAACTAAATAACCCCAATTCTGGCTTCAGTATATATTATTACAGTACTATATTATTGGCTGATTCTCTCTCTGGGATTATAGTTTTTCTGAGGGTAGAAGGAGAGTCTTACTCATTCTGGATCTCTCAGCATGTTTAACATATTATTGCAATGTCTTGCCTTTCCATCCAAATAGGACTAATAATTGTGTCTGTTACACGAGATCATTGTGAAATTTTAAATATAAACCTATTAAAAGTACATGGTAGTCAGTAAGTGATGGTTATTATCATAATATTTTTTAAACTATTTTAGTACTAGGTATCCAATAAACATTTGTTGGATTGATCTGAGTTGACAGATTTCTCTGGAAAGACAGGAGTTGTTCATTTTATTTTATTTTATTTTATTTTATTAGTTCTTTGACTATAAGACTTTAGAAGACGAAGAAAAGTTAGCAAGTGTCAGCCTATCTATGAATGGTTACTGCTCTCTTCACCATAAGCTTTTTTTCCCTTTAAATTTGTAGCAATAATTAATATTTTCTTTTAGGCAAACTAAGTTTGTATAGTTGATAATAATTGGAGTAGTGCTCATAGGTCTTAAGAAAAAAACACACCAGTGAGCAGTCAGCTGCTGCTTCTCTTAAGTTTGGCCTAGACAGTCTTTCTGAGCAGTTTCTAGTTCTGCCTAGGAGAGTGGTGGACGAGGAGAGAACATTACTAGAGGAGAGAGCCCTCCTGCAGGCTGAGCAGTATGTACCTTGATTACTCAGTTTATACTTTGAGACCCAAATGTTCCCCATAGCTTTCAACAGAATCTGTACCCTTAAACAGTACAGTACCCTGATACAGATTAGCTGTTGATATGGTTTGGATGTTTTGTCTCCTTCAAATCTCACGTTGAAACGTGACCTCCAATGTTGGAGATGGGGCCTGGTGGGAGGTGTTTGGCTCATGGGAGTGGAGCCCTCGTGAATGGCTTGACTTGACTTCCCCATGGTAATGAGTGAGCTCTTACTCTGTGAGTTCATAGAGAGCTGGTTGTTTAAAAGAGTCTGGCATCTCTCTTGCTCCCTCTCTTGCCATGTGACATGCTGGCTCCCTTTCACCTTCCGCTATGACTGTAAGCTTCCTGAGGCCTTCATCAGAAGCAGGTGCTGGCACTATACTTCATGTATATCTTGCAGAACCATGAGCCAAATAAGCCACTTTGCTTTACAAATTACCCAGTCTCAGGTATTCCCGAATAGCAACGCAAATGAACTAACACTGCTGTGGTCCAGGGGACACTGAGGCTATGGGTCAAGACTTCTTTTCCCATCCAATGCATTTAATAAACAGGTATCTTCTCTTCTACCTCACCTCTCACCTCCATTTTTTGAGTCTGTGTTGAGTATCCAATCATTTTGGTGAGTAGGTTAGTAGCTTCATTTTCTGCTGCTGCCATCATATAAACTTCATAGCACAACACAACAGGCATTATATTCTGTAGGTGAGAAGACAGACATGTGTCTCACCAGGCTAAAACCAAGGTCTCAGCAGGGCTACATTCCCTTCCGGAAGCTCTAGGAGAGAATTGTTTTTCTTGCTTATTCAGGTATTGGCAGAATTTAGTTCCTTGTGATTGTATAACTGAAATACCTGTCAGATGAGGATCGTTCTCAGTTCCTAAAGATCGCTTCCATTCCTAGTTTTCAGCCGTCTTTTAAATCTTTAAAGCCAGTAACAGCCGATAGCAGGTCAAGTTCTTTTCAAGCTACACCCCTCTAACAGGCTTCCCTGCTTTCCTTTTCTACTTCCAAGGACTCCTGTGATTACAAGGGGCCCACTCTAACAACCAGGATAATCTTATTTTAAAGTCAGTTGAAGAGTGAGTGTAATACCATCTTGAAAGCCTTCTTTGCCATTTAAAGTAGCATAATCAGAGCAGCAATGCCAGTGAACAAAGCTCATAGTGAGGGGGCAAAATTCTGCTGAAACGTACTTTAACAATAGTTAATTTTGGGTCATCAATAGTTTAGTTCTATCGCAAGCAGTTTATATGTTTCTGTAGTTGCATTACAGCTTAAAGATGTAAATGTTAATTTAAGAGATGAGAAGAAGATGCAGGAGGCAAGAATGGGAAGGGAAGGAGGCGAGGAAGCAAGGGAAGAACAGAGGGAAGATCGGAGTCAGGAACTGAAAAATATATTCATGGACAGTATCTCATTCAATTTTTATAACCCATGAAGTAGGGTAAACCAAGACTCAGTCTAAAGAATCACGAAATAAATTTGTGATTGATAAGGTTACTGCACTCCCTATCACAGTGAGCAAATCTGTCACACCCAGAAAATGCTGTCTCAGTCCTGAACCTATGTTGTTCTCCTGTAAGACATGAAATAGTTTATGGCCTATATTCAAAAGAATAGCATAAGGAGGAAATGCGTTTAAAAAGACAGAAAAAGTTGGGGAAACACCATACAGAGTCAGCACCAAGTCATTTTTGTTCCTACTGCCTTTAATTGTGTCTTTAAGTTGAAAGAAACTGGTGAAAAATTTTATCCACAGAATATTTCAAAGTACTATATGAAGTAATTCTACACTATGTTACTTAAAATAAAAGTAAATAGTAACGTCAGCACTTAGACTGTTTTTCCCGCTTCTCATCTTGGTGGAATTAATGTATCATTTTGAAAATCTTATCAATCCCTCAAAGTGCCTCCTGATGTTTCAAGAAGGCCCATGCCACTGTGAAATTCAATTAGTAGCAGGCTCTGTGCACAACTTTTTGCCTCTGACTTCAGTGTCAATTTCATCAAAAATGGAGATAACATCAGAAGTTCCTGGACTTATGAAATTTATGTGTTGTTTTCTGAAAGCTACTTTAAGTGAAAGAAAATAGGTATGAATTCAAATTATTTGGTAACTTTCAAAGAAGTGATATGAAAGCAGAGCAAAGCAGATGCTGTCTTTGTCCCTTAACACCCGTGTCATAGCATCTCTCTGACTCACTCTGCTGCCTTCCTCTTTCATAGCGTTCCCACTTTCAGGTCTAGGGACTTAATCCAATCACAGGAATTCTATGTTGACATAGTGATAGGTCCAGCTAATCAAAGCCTAGGCCAATCATCACGTGGCATTAACTTATCTACGGGAATTGGTTCAGAAATGACTCAGTTAGTAAAAAGTCCAATTATTTTGCATGACGACTGCAGGAAAGAACATAACTTCTCTTCATTCTTTCTCTCTTTCTCTTTGTCCTCTCTCTTTCTGGACATGTATGGAAACAAGGAAATAGCTAGAAGTAGTAATTGCTGTTGTTAGTCTGCCACTACTATGAGAAATGTGTGTTGAAACCAACATGCATGAAAAAGTAAAGATTAGAAAATTCATGAAAAATTGAACCATAACCCTGATCAAACGCTGCCTGAGGTTTTGCATTTTTCAATTCTGTGAACCCCAAATTTGCTTTGATGCTTTAGTTTGATTTAGATTGTTTGTTATTTAGTGCTAAATGCATCATAAATAATACAAACACACTTCGGGGATAAACTTGCCCTTGTGGATATTATGCTTTAAAGTTCATAGTCTAGACAAAAAGATAGAGTATTACTCATAAAGTGACTTGCCAACAAACACACACTTATGTAGGAGAAGAATTTGATACAAGTCTTATAATCCATGCTTCCATATGGCACATATAACACCTTTAATATCTTGAAATCACTGTCATTTTTTAAAGTTTCTTTAAACATCTTGGATTGGATAGAATTAAATAAGATGAAAGTTTTCCTCCCTTGGTAAATTATAATTAAAGAGATACCTGAAATATCCCCCTTCCCATGATGTTTTCCTCTAGTGTGTCCTTTTCTACTGAATGCCTGGAGCGATCATTACCATATAGCTTGCCTGAGTGTTTTGAGAATAGGGATCATGTTTTAATTCTTTATGTACCTTTAGCTTTTAGAAAAATGCCTCAAATTCAGTAGACTATCAACAAATGTATTCTAAAGGAGTGATTCAAGGAATCAATAAAAAACATACAAATATATAAAAACAATTATTATGTAGATGTAGTTATATGGCCCTTGAAAAAGGGCCAATAACTCACAGTACTCAGTACCCAAAGGCTCACAATAAATACTCATTCCTGGGAATGACTTATTTTATATTTTTTTGATATTATATTTATATGATACATAAATAACATATAGTAATGTGTAAGTAATATATATTTACATTATTATCCAATAAGCTTGCATTCCTTATTTTTAAGAGAAGAACAAAAACCTTTCAAATAATATTCTGATTATTCTTTCTTCACTGGGCTCTGGAACGTCTTCACCTTAGTAGAAACACAAGAATGAGCATTTTCTTTCCATCTTTCTCTGCATTCCCTTTTCCTTTCTTTGCCTGAGAAATCTAGAGGAAATGGATATTATAGTTGTACTATAATCTTGCTTGCTCTGATCGTGAATGAGTGCTTTTAAATACAAACACCCACTGTCTACTTTGTTTTCTAATTGAGAAAGAATTATAAACAGCTGAAGAAATTTTGGAATATCTAAAAAAGCATAAAGAAGGCAAAATTTGCCAATATTTTCAATACCCAGAAATAATCATTGATAATATTTTATTACATTTATATTCAGCCCTAAAATGAAAGTTATACTGAATACACATGTTTTCATCATGTTTCTCCTATATTGACATTATAGTATAACTATTTTCTATATCATCCAATACTCTCACGCAACATTAACGTTTTCAACGTTTTATTCCAGGTTACTTTATTTCAACGTCTGTGCAATAATAATAGTGAGAGCTAATATTTATTGTTTGTGATTTCTCTGTGTTCCAGACTTTATCCAGTGATTTTACATGGACTTCACTTAACCATCACAGAAAGAATATGACATAGGTATTGCCATTCCTATCCTCATATTCTAGATGAGGATGACATGCATAAAGACATTTACGTGCCTGGTCACAGAGCTAACAAGCTGCAGAACAACCTTTCCTCTTTAGTATAAAGCTCTGTGTTCATCTCAATAGGTTCCCTCATTGCCTTCTTAATTGGGAAATAATTTCCCAGTCTAGATATTGTATTATTATTTTAATTTTAATAGTTGAATTAATAATAAATTATTAGGCTGATTTCTCGTCTCAGGATCTGCCAAATTTGGTGACAGCTTTTTTCTTAAGATAAATGGCCCTCAGTTTTTTTTTTTTTAAATCACACTATGGCTAAATTTCAAGGTACCCCAAGCGAGAAATTTGTCCAAGATATCACAAGCTCTTTTTTTTATTAATTGGGCAACCCGAAAATGTGAAATGATATTAACTATGCTGCTTCCAGCCCTTTATCCCGAGATGGGGATCTTTCTTAGTCTAACACAGTGACAGGGCTGGAGTGGCTTCATCTGTCATTTGGAATGGGGTGTTGGTGGCACACTAACAGAAATACATTTACAGCTAGATTTGCTAGCTTGTCTTAACAAGAGATCATGCAAAGGCAGAAAGTGTTTGGCCACTTTTTCTTTCTTTCCAGAAGAGGGAATGTGAGCAGAGAGAAATCCTATTGGATTTCTTCTCATCTTGCTGAAATTTTCAAAGAGGTACATTTCTCCCTGATCTTTCCTTAGAGCCATATCAAATGGCCAATAGCACATAGCCAAATGAAATGTGGCTTTATGTGGAGAATTAATAGTGGCAACTTTTTTCTTTTTTTCTGGAGGCATTGAAATGCATCAATTTAGTACTAGTGTGTTCCTCTGCCTACAAAATCTCTGTCACACTCTGAAAGAAAATGGCAGTTAGATTGGAATTAGGGAAGATGACTTCTCAAATTATAACTAGACTTTTTTTAGTTATGTTATTTGCTAATTTACTTATTTTATTTTGAAATTCATTTATACATATGTAATTTACTTTCTATAGAAACTTTGAGGAGTCATCTATTTTTGTTTACTTAAGATTTCTAACTTATTAGTTATTAACTAACTGCCAACTACCTGTAAACTTCTTCACCTGGTAGCCACTATTTGTGGAAAAAAGG
This sequence comes from Theropithecus gelada, assembly GCF_003255815.1. Taxonomy (NCBI): domain Eukaryota; kingdom Metazoa; phylum Chordata; class Mammalia; order Primates; family Cercopithecidae; genus Theropithecus; species Theropithecus gelada. The sequence goes on from NC_037683.1 coordinate 87,492,501, forward strand.
AAAACAAAGAAAATTCTTACTAGCTAAAAATGATCTATAACTCCTGAAAGAGTGCAACAAAGAACACAGTTTTTAGATCTTATTCTATTCTTTGGTTTAAAACTGCTGAGCAATTAATTACTTACCAGAGCTATTAACACGATGTAAAGAGGATTGTGTGTGTTTTGTCTGATATATATACATATATTTTTTGACTTGCCAGACGTGACTCTGATATTTGTGAAATTTAAAAAGGGATAGACATAAGAGGAATAAAAAAGGTCTTTATTTTACTAAAGTAGTCATTCTGTCAGAAATTATTTAAGCCATGCAGTGACTCTTCCTATGAATGGACTTTAGCAAATGAATCATAACTGTTGTTTCTTTTTCTTTTCTCAGACCATTCTCCATAACAAATAACTACTGTTTCTGAAGGTCCATGTTTTAAGCATTTTACTTGGAATTTTCATGTCTCTTTTAATTTGACTGTTACAATAATTTTGCAGAATGAGTATTATTTGCCAATTTCACAAGTGAGATTATTGAGGTTCAAAGAAGTTAAATTAAAAAAAAAACTTAGCAAAGCGATAGTTTATGTTACAATTCTTTCCTACTGAAAAGTCAAATGTTTTTCCTCTAAATACACACTGCCACTTACTATATCATAGAATTAGAGTTGTGTCTATGTTCTTACACATACTCTAGTTTGCAAAGTTTAATATTTCTGATTGATTAGGGCAATAATTTTTGGTTTTATGTTGTTTTGTGTCTACTTGTATGCACATGTGTGTGCAAGTGTGTGTTTAATTTGCTAGTGTATTATCTAGTGTTAAATACAGATTTCTACTCAGTAAGGCCAATTCATCTCAAGCCATTCATTCCATTAGTCCTGGATAAGAGAGGACCCTAGAATAAACAGCTTTTCTACCATATCTCATCCTTTCACTGTTCTCTGGACATATGATTATTTGGCTTCTCATCCTATTGACCACTTTACTAAATCGTCTCGTGTTCCTATTAACAGTGGTTCAATAAAACTCACCATGCACTACTGGCCTTGAGAAATTAGTCATAATAAGGGCTATAGATCAGATAGACTGTGCTTTAATGCCATTGAGAAATTACTCAAACAAAATTATCATGTGATTACCAAAAACCCAGGCAGCTAAAATGTTGTCTGATAACACAGGCACTGGATGTCTCGTCATAAACAAAGACATCAATAAATTGTACTCTCTTCAGAAGCCAAGAAAGCTGAAGAAACTATCTGAAGGAATTGACTTTAAGTGTGCTCTTTGAAGCTAACAGGAAATGGTGTTTAGTATGTGCCAAGGTTAAAATGTTCTTACTTAAGGCTAAACTGGATGTGGTCACATTTAGCGGAGGCATTTACAATCGTTTATGAACATTTCAGATCTTTCTAGTGACACATGGCCAACTATTATTGGAGAGACCAAAAAGTAGTAAGTGGGAAAACATGAGTAATCCAAACAGGCTAGAAAAATTTAACATTTTTGTTTTTATTATTGCTTATGAATTTGTAAAATTACTAAAGCAGTCGTATGCTAGTTTACCTGCTTTTCTTTGTTTATTTCTAAGTTTCTAGGTGAACATGATATATTGTAAAAATGTTTTGAAGATTTCTTTTTTTTTGGATACAGTAAGGCAGAGGCAAAAAATTAGAAAAGGGAAACATTTGAGCATTATTTTAAGAAAACTCATAATATAATGTAAAGAAACAAAGGCTTAGGTCTAGAGAAGGGAAATGACTTCCCCAAGGCCACAGCTGGTGAAACCAGGCCCTCCACTCTTTTACTGACCCCATATCTCCATAACCATTTTGTGTCCAATAAATTAATGAGAATATTAAAGTATGCCATTAGTTGAGTTCTAAAAACATTACAGAATTATTTTGTTAATACGAGATTTAGTGCATGCAATGAGGATACCAACCATAGTTCAGGATATTTCAGACATTCAACAGACAACATCAAAGTTATTCAGTAAAATACACTAAAGAGGTCACTGAAGGATGTATAAAGAAAATTGACAGTTTCTCCTCAAAAGCAAAGGAGGTAGAGATGGACAAAAATAATATAGCTAATTGAAGCTTTTATAATGACAAATAAACAAAATTATAAGAAGGTTTGTGTGTGTGAGTGTCTGCATCAGTTTACCTATTTTCACAAATTGTATATTTGATTCTTATCATTGCCCTTCAATAGTGTAGTATTATTATCTATATTTTGTTTGACTGCTGACTGTAAATCCTGTGCTTTTTCTATTCTATTTTATATATCAACATAACATATTGACATAACATATATATCATTATATATGTTAATATATTTATCTATATACATATCACCTGATCTCTGAGTGAATCTACAGGTTACCATATATATGGTAGATTACCAGTGGTAATATACAAGTTGCTAGTAGATTAAATGAAGAAATATATATGTGAAATATGAAATATGAAAATTTAAACATGTTTATATATTAAAACATATAAATATATGTTTATATAAACATAGATCTTAATAAAGCATATGTTTAACTATATATTGAACATATGTTTATATATGTTTATAAAACTATATGTATGTTTATATATTATATATATTTCACATTATATATTGTATATATTTCACATTTCTAAATTTAATCTACCAGTAAGTACTTACCTAGTAAGGACCCTATGATTGTTCTCACTTAGTAGATAGAGAGTGTATGTATTTTGTTTCAGTTTTCATTGCTAACAGGTTACAGTATAGAGAGTAAAACCCAGAATTTCAGATATCAAGTCATTCAGCTTCCGTTTGGCATTATGCTGCTGGACATGGGCAGAAAATGAAAAAAGTGTCTTAGAAAATTCATTAGGAAAGCTTATAAATATAGTCTTAAAATAGTTATTACACTGTATTTAAATTATTTGCTTTTACATCTTTGTCTCATTGTATTTGTATGTGAAACTCCTTAAGAGAAAGTTCTGTGTCTGGCCTTGTTTCCAATTATTTGTAATCACTGCTAAAATTTCATTAGAGCAAATGATTAATATATTTCAGATAGGAGTCTGAGTAGTTCCTGGAATTTAATAAGTATACAAAACTATTTCCTGGATAGGGTAGTTACTTAGCTAATAAATAAAGCCTTATCAATATTGGAACAAACCCATGCCATGTTTCTCTGGTTGTTATGCACTGAGAAGGACACAACATTGCTTCCATAGCATCCCTGCTAAAATAGCATAACATAACTCTAACTACAAGAAAACATCAGGCAAATCCAAATTAGGGCCACGCTATAAAATAAATGGCTTTTCATTTCAAAATGCCAAGGCCCCAAAAGAAATAAAAGCTGAGTAACTGATCCAGATTAAAGGAGACTAAAATAGATATGACCACTAAATACTGTGCATTTTCCTCAGTTTGATCCTAGACCTGCTAAAGATAGCTATAAAGTATTATTAGGATAATTTTTAACATTTAAATATAAACTATGGATTAGTAATGCACTGAATCAATACCAAATGTCCTGATTGTGTTTACTGAACTGTGTGGTTCTGTAAGAGAATGTCCTTGTCTTAGGGACTTCACATCGAATTATTTATGCTTAAAGGAGCATGGTGTTTCTAGCTTATTCAAAGTGGTTCAGGTCTCTGAAATGGTTCAGGGAAAAAACAAAAACTGTATGTCTGTGTATGCATATGTATAACATTTGGTAAATCAGGATAAAAAGTATCCTGTTGTTCCTTTTACTATTTTACTATTCTTACGATTCGTAAGTTTGAAATTATATCAAATTAAAAGGTATCTTTCCAAATTATCTGCATTTCTAATGTGTGGCTATTTCCTCACACAATGCCCTACAAGTCCATAGAAAAGAGGCTGTCTTCCTGTGAAATACTTCTGGATGATGCTCAGATAGCACCTTAGTCTACCCAAATGTTCCCTAATTTCTGCATTCCTTTTCTTTCTTTACACCATATTCCCCTAAAATCTTGGCGATAAGCTAGTCAACTAATAACTATTAAATTTTTTTTACTTCCATTTGATTAAAACATGAAATGATTAAATGATGACTACAGAAAAGGTAAGTTGGACATTGTTTTTTTCTAATTGATTTATCAACTCCATCAACCACATTCCTGATTTTTAAATCACAATACAGAACTATAAATATAAGTTTTCTTTCTTATAATTTTCCTAATACAATTTTATTTTCTCTAGCTTATCTTATACGAATACAGGGCCAGGCACTGTGGTCACGCCTGTAATCTCAGCACTTTGGGAGGCCGAGGTGGGGGGATCACAGGGTCAAGAGATGGAGACCATCCTGGCCAACATGGTGAAACCCCATCTCTACTTAAAAAAGCAAAAATTAGCTGGGCATCATGGCACATGTCTGTAGTCCCAGCTACTTGGGAGGCTGAGGCAAGAGAATCACTTGAACCCTGGAGGCGGAGGTTGCAGTGAGCCAAGATCACGCACTCCAGCCTGGCAACAGAGCAAGACTCCATCTCAAAACAAAACAAAACAAAACAACACGAGAATACAGTAAGTGTAACTTTCAAAACAGGTATTAATCAACTATTTATATTATTAAAAAGGCTTCCAGTCAACAAGAGTCAAAAGTTATACACAGATTTTCAACTGCATGGGGATCATTTCCTGAACCCTCGTGTTGTTCAAGGGCCAATTGTACTATGTTTTATTCACTCTTGAGTGCATTTATTAAGCAAGCATGATTGTGTATACATGCTTGTAAGAACTGAGAATACAATGAGGTCAACAAGAGAGTTTCAGTCCTTAAAAATATGACAAAATGGATGTAAGTACAATAAAGTGAATAGGAAATCAGAATATATGACATAAAATAAATGCTACATTTAGAGGAATGCTATGTAGCCCTTGAGAGCAACAACAAGCCAAGTGCTAAGAGGTAAGTTAAAAAAGCTGGTACACAAAAATTAATAGGAGTTATGAAATTGTCTAGAAGGGAAAAAATAGTTTAAGCTGAGAAAGAATTATGTGAAAAGTTGACAAGTTACAAAAGTGCTTGGGCAAGTCCTGAGCTCATCAGTAAATCTGCGGCAGGCACAAAGGATGAAATTATTTGCAGAAATGAAATTACATGGACCATGTGTGCTAGATTGAGGAGCTTGGAGCTGAGGGCAATGAAGAGACACTAGGAGTTTTACAGAGCAGAAAAGTAGAGTTAGATATGTCTTTTGGAAAACTTCACTGAATGTCAACCATTCTCCACATTTGTTTTGAAAGACATATTTTAAATGCATGTCTATAATTTCTTATTCAAAACCCTTGGAACCAGATATAATTTAGAATTCAGAATAGGTTGGACTTCTAGAAAACTAATAAGGTAAGTGCACTGGATATTGTATAACACCCCCAAAGGGGTCAGTAGCAATATCCCACAATCAAATACATGCAATTATCTTCATCAGATTGTATAAATTTTCACTTTAAACAGGACTAATAAGTTTAGTTCAGATTTTAAAGTAAATGAATTAAGATGAAATGTTTGGTTGTCAGAATATTTTGATTTCAGACTTGCAAATGAGGGGCTATGGGTGTATATGAGAAATGTCAGAGGCACACATGAAGGCAGTATTAGTCTGAAAACCAAAGCAAACAATTTGGTAACAATTACTGGTGGTAACATTGCAGTAGTATAACAATGATTTATGGTGTGGAGTAAAGCACCCACAGAGTAAATTGGGTATTGGCCGCCCTTCATCTTTGTGTCACTGTTGAATAGACTTTGCTCTCCTGCTCCACAAAGGCAAATTGTTGACATAGTTTAGTACACACCACATTGCTCTCTGGTATAAATTCTACATTATATTACGACTTGGAACAAGTTGCACCCTGCAGTTTTTTGTGACCTATCCTGCTCAGTATCCTGTCAAATTATTTAACGGTGTATTCATAAAGCTCTAGTTAAAATTCACATCTTCATTAAAATCTGGTGACATTCTTATGAACAGGTTGAATTATACCCTATGCTATAGCATAACAGTTGAGAGCCACTGGGGGTAGCAAATGGATCATTGGAAGGGGCAAGATTTCATTCAGGAAAGTCAGTTAGGAACAATCACAAAGTAATCTCATTAACAGATGATACTACCCTTAACTGGGGAAATTGCAGCAATATTCTTTGACCTTGAAATACAGATGGATTCTGCCCCCATTATAGCATAAGGCAGAAAAAAAGATGAACTATTATTGATCTGGGGAAAGAAAAAGTACTCATTTATGATTGGAGATATTTTGGAATGTATCTTGCAGGAAGCGAACTTTATCCTGAATCTTGAAATAAAAATAGACAGTCCGTGAATGGAAAAGATGAGGTAGATAGTTAAGTCTAAGGGAGAGATAACAAACGCACCAAGGTATACCTAGAAAGAATTTGCATAAAGTGGGGATAAACCTATCATGGACATTAAAAGTCCTGTTAAGAAATTTTATTTATTTATTTATTTATTTATTTATTTATGAGACAGAATTTTGCTCTTGTTGCCCAGGCTGGAGTGCAGTGGTGCAGTCTCGGCTCACAGCAACCTCTGCCTCCTGGGTCAAGGGATTCTCCTGCCTCAGCTTTCCAGGTAGCTGGGATTACAGGTGCATGCGCCACCACACCTGACTAATTTTGCATTTTTAATAGAGACAGGGTTTCTCCATTTTGGCCAGGCCGGTCTCGAACTCCCTACCTCAGCCTCCCAAAGTGCTGGGATTCCAGGTGTGAGCCACCATGTCCTGCCAAGACATTTTCTTTTATTCTGCAGGTAATGGAGGTTGTCTGGGTACAGTATGAAGGATGATCAAAATCAAGGAGCTATATCTCAACAACTCTTCTATTCAACATATGAGAAAAATAAAAATTAAATATATTGTTAAAATAGCCTCAAAAATACTGGTTCTCTACAAGATTGATTTTATATAGAACTATCTCTTTACTGTGAGTGATTCAGAAGCAAAATGTAGTCACTGATATTAAGAAAACCTTGGTAGATAGAGCCAGGGAAGGCCATGAAGGGAGAGTTCTCATGCTTCTATACCTGATAACAAAAATGATCACAAAGACTGCAAAAACCACAAAGGCCATCACAACTTTATTAAAAAAAATACTTCTGCAAGGACATATGCCCATCTAATCTCGGACTGGTGGCACCCTTGTTATTGATCTTTGTGGCAAAGTATAATTATTTCAAAACAATTATGTAACCCTCCTCATTGTTTTCTTTAAAAACTTTTGTCTTCCTTTTCATCCCTAAAAACACGCATAGTTGATAATGGCGTGAATATTCTCGTGTAATGCTCTATTCCCAAATAAACATTTTTTCTTTTAGAAAATGTCTATTTGTTATTTAAGTTGACTCTATCTATCTATCTATCTAGCTAGCTAGCTAGCTAGTGCTTATGTGAATGTTTATGTGTGTATGTATTGTGCATCCTCATTTTCCGGAATTTAAGAATTCAATTCAAAAGCACTTCATGCATAGCAATTCAACCATAAACCCTTTAGCATGACTACCCTTCCAGCAATGGAAATTTAGTCATCTTTTCCTGAAATAAAAGCAGCGAGGTGACACGTTCCTTGCTTGGCTCATGGGGTGAGAAGGTCTCTCTTGAGGCTGTCTGTTACATTGCCATGCCTTCTTACTAATGAACGCTTCCCCTACTTGTACACTTCTTTAGGCAAAACAATTTTCTTTCAAGGTGCTTTATAATGTCATTAGATTTCCCATTTGTGTTCAAATGTACCACATTCATGAGCAGGAGATACTAGCGCTGGTTTTCTCTGAAATGAGGGACCAAGAAGGAAACTGCTTTCTACAGAACAGTTGACTTCTTGCTCCTTATACCTCTGTTTCTTAAATGAGGGCATTCTAGTTGTTTGCTGTTTTGTCTTACCCAACTTTATTTTATGGATATGAAGATGAGTAGAATATTGGGGTAAGCACACTTTAACCATGGACGTCAGGGACACTGTGACATTATGATGTTAGAAAAAAGATGGGCAGGTCTGAACACTGGTCACTGACATCAGTATTTTGATATGATAATAATATCTTATTTCTTTTATCTTTTTAAGAGTAGTATTTACTAGGCTCTAAAAGACACACATATTTGGTTCATGAAGAATAACTCTGAGGTCATTTCATAAGTCAAAAATATGTATCATCTATGATGGCTGCAGTCTACCCCAAACTGAGGCTATAAGACTGTACTTTAGAACAAAGTTCTGAATACTGCAAGAATCTTGGCATGTATGACCCAGTTTCCCTTAGGTTGATACAGCTGATCCTCCAGTAACATCCTTTCATTGAAAGCCTTTTGTACTGTAACACTGATGAGGGTGTGAGCCCCGAAAACCTGAGACGGGTCTAAGTTTGTTTAGTAAGTTTATTTTGCCGAGATTGAGGATGCACCGATGAAGATCCTGATGACATGTGCCCAAGGTGGTCAGGGCACAGTTTGGTTTTATACATTTCGGGAGACATGAGACATCAATCAACAAATGTAAGATGAACATTGGTTCCATCTGGAAAGGTGGGACAACTCGAAGCAGGGAGGGGTCTTCCAGGTCATATGTAGATAAGAGACAAATGGTTGCATTCTTCTGAGTTTCTGATTAGGCTCTCCAAAGGAGGCCATCAGATACGCATTTATCTCTGTGAGCAGAGGGGTAACTTAGAATAAATGGGAGGCAGGATTTGCCCTAAGCAGTTCCCAGCTTGAGTTTTCTCTTTACCTTAGTGATTTGGGGGTCCCAAGATACATTCCTTTCAAAAGGAAAAAAAAAAAAAAAAAATCAATTCCCAGCCAGGATCACTGTTCATGTGTTTTCACATTCTCCCCATGTCTCTGTGTTTCCTCCAGGTTCTCTGATTTCCTCCCACATCCCAAAGACATGGAGGTTAGGTGACTCTGTATGTCTACATGGTTCAAGCCTGAGTGTGTGGATTGTATGTGTGAGTGTGCCCAATGGGATGGCGTCCTGTCCAGGTTGGTTCCAGCCTTGGCCCTGAGCTGCCAGGATAGATTCTGGCCACTCGTTATCCTGAACTGAAATAACTGGGTAAATAATTACCTTACTTGCTTGTATTGATCGTTCATAAATGTGTGTATAGCTCACATTTATTTAAATATTTAATATTGGTAGATTTGGGGTCTTTATTTAGAAGTTTGGTGATGTTTTTGTGACCAGAAATACACTATAGGAACTTACATCTTGTTTATATCAATTAGTGTATGGTAAAATTGGTTTCGGTATATGTTGTTTCACTTAAAGTCACAGTTTCCAAGAACTTATGGAGGACATTGAGTGAGCGCTTACCATGTTTTATTTGTTCAGCTACTCTTTAGGAACTGACAGACAAATACAATTTAATCTAATTCTCTAATCTCAACCCTGTGAATGCCAACACTCATATATATTCTGACTCTGAAAATGTTTCAGCCTTGCTCCTTCGCAGAGAATTGTTGCAATAAGGTTAGGACTTAGAGGTTCTCAATATTGCTTTGGCCACTGGGGTCTTTTTTGTCTTGATACAAATTTGGAGATTTTTTTTTTCTATGTATGTGAAAAATACCATTGGAAATTTGATAGGGATTAGCAACCTCTAGTATTCTTAAAATTGGTAAAGATAGATAGATAGATAGATAGATAGATAGATAGATAGATAGATATAGATACAGATATAGATATAGATATAGATATAGATATAGATATAGATGATGCCATTGCTAAGAAGTTGACAGGTTCTAGGTTAACCTGAAAATGTATTGTATATATATTTGCCAAAAATACATGAAATTAATCTCTATCTGCATAAATTTATACTAGTTAGATAAAGCTGATTAGCCATGCAGTAAACTAGATACTCAGCTAAATCCAAGACCAAAGCCAAACACCATCACAAAATGAAATTTGGGGATGAAAAAATGAATCTATAGTACTATAAAATTAATTATTTTTACCATTTCATTTGTTAAAATAGCTTATAAGTCATGTTTTTAAAAGCTGATATATTAATGCAGGAAAAAATAATACCTCTGTGAAGAATTCGAAAACTTCTTAGCTCAAAAAACACACAATGATACTGAGCACATTGTCACATGGTCATTTGTATGTGTTATTTCTTTATTTTAATTTGAATTATTTTATTTTAAGTTCTGGGATACAAGTGCAAGATGTGCAGGTTACACAGGCAAATGTGTGTCATGGTGGTTTGCTGCACCTATAAACCCATAACCTAGGTATTAAGCCCAGCATACATCAGCTATTTTCCTTGATGTTCTCTCTCCCCATACACCACCTCCACCCCCTGAAAGGTCCCAGTGTGTGTTGTTCCAAGCTCCCTGTGTCCATGTGTTCTCATTGTTCAGCTCCCACTTCTAAGTGAGAACATGTGATGTTTGGTTTTCTGTTCCTACCTTAGTTTACTAAGGACAATGGCTTCCAGCTCCAAAGGCCATGATCTCGTGACATTTTATGACTTCATAGTAAATATCCATTCAAGTCTCCTTTGCTCATTTTAAACTTGAGTTTGTTTCCTTCCTTCCTTCTTTCCTTGCTTCCTTCCTTCCTTCCTTCCTCTTTCTTTCCTTTTCTTTCTTTCTTTCTTTCTTTCTCTTTCTTTCTTTCTTTCTTTCTTTCTTTCTTTCTTTCTTTCTTTCTTTCTTTCTTTCTTTCTTTCTTTCTCTTTCTTTCTCTCTTTCTTTCTTTTCTTTCCTGCTTTCTTGCTTGCTTTCTTTCTCTTGCTTTCTTTCTCTTTCTCTCTTTCCTTCCTTACTTTCTTCCTCCCTCCCTCCCTCCCTTCCCTCCTTCCTTCTTTCCTTCCTTCCTTCCCTCCTTCCTTCCTTCCTTCCTTCCTTTTTTTCTTTTCTATTGCTTTGTTTAAGCTCCTTATATATTTTGGATGTTAAACCCTCATCAGATGCTTAGTTTGCAAGTATTTTCTCCCATTCTGCAAGTTGTCACTTCACTTTGTTAATTGTGATTGTTTCCATTGGCTTTGTGGAGCTTTTTAGTTTTAGATAATTTAATGCATTTATTTTTGCTTTTGTTGCCTGTGCTTTCGGGGTCATAGCCAAGAGATCATTGCCCAGGCCAATGTCATAAAGTTTTTCCCCTATTTTTTCTTCTAGAAGCTTATCTTTACAGTTTCAGATTTTACATTTAAGTCTCTGAATCCACTTTGAGTTGAGCTTTGTATGTAGTGTAAGATAACAGTCCAATTTCATTCTTTTGCATGCAAATAACCAGTTTTCCCAATACCATTTCTTACATGACTATCTTCTCCTCATTGTGTATTCTTGGTGTCTTTATCAAAGACTAGTTGACTCTAAATGCAGGGGTTGATTTCTGAGATCTCTATTCTGTTCCATTCATCTATGTGTCTGTTTTTATGCCCCTACTGCACTGTTTTGGTTACTATAGCTTTATAATATAACTTGAAATCAGATCGTGTGATGCTCCCAGTTTTTTGTGTGTTTGTTTCTCAATATTGCTTTGGCTCTTTGGGGTCTTTTGCAGCTTTATACAAATCTTAGGATTTTTTTTTAATATATTTCAGGGAATAATGTCACTTGAATTTTTATAGGAATTGTGTTGAATCTGTAGGTCAATTTGGGTAGTATGGACATTTAAACAATATTATGTCTTCTAATTCATAAAACAGAATGTTTTACCATTTATTTGTACCTTCTTTATTTTTTTCATCAGTGTTTTGTCATTTTCTGTGTACAGTCTTTTCATCTCCTTGGTTAAGTTTATTTCTAAATATTTTATTATTTTGATGCTATTTTAAATGGGATTGTTTTCTCAATTTCTTTTTTAGTTCTTTGTTAGTGTACAGAAATGCAACTGGGTTTTTTATGTTGATTTTGTATCCTGCAACTTCACTGAATTACTGGTTCTGACAGTTTTTTAGTGAAGTCTGTAGGGTTTTCTTATATAAGATTAGGTCATCTGTAAACAGAGATAATATAACCTTTTCCATTCTGATTTAGAAGACCTTTCTTTCTTTTTCTGTCTGATTGCTCTGTTTTGGACTTCTAGTGCTATGCTGAAAATAAATGGCAATAGTCGGTACCCTTGCCTTGTTCTTGATCTTAAAGGAAGGCTTTCAGCTGTTCAGCATTGAGTATGATGTTAGCTGTAGGCTTGCTTTACATGACTTTTATTATGTTGAGGTACCTTCCTTTAAACCTAAGTTGTTGAGATTATATTATGAAAGAATGTTGAATTTTGTCAAATACTTTATCTGCATCTATTGACAGGATCATATATTTTTATTCTTCATTTTGTTAATGTGGTATATTAACAGATGTATTGATTTAAAAATGTTGAACCAGGGATAAATTCCACTTGTTTGTGATGTATGACCCTTTTAATGTGCTGTTGATTTTTGTTTTCTAGTATTTTGATAAGAATGTTTGCATCTATGTTTACCAAGGATATTGTCCCATAATTTTTTTTTTTTTCTATAATGTCTTTACCTTGCTTTGGTATGAGAGAAATGCTTACCCTGTATAATGTATTTGAAAATGTTCCCTCCTCTTCAATTTTTTGAAAGAGTTTGAAAAGGATTGACATTCATTCCTCTTTAAATGCTTGGAAGAATTTACTGGTGAAGCTATCTGGTACTCAGCATTTTTTACGTTTGGCTGGGAAATTTTTTATTATTTCTTCAGTCTCCTCATTCATTATTGGTCTGTTTAGACTATCTATTTCTTTCTTTTTCTTTCTTTTTTTTTTTTTTTTGAGACAGAGTTTTGCTCTTGTCACCCAGGCTGGTGTGCAATGGCACAATCTTGGTTCACTGCAACGTCTGCCTCCTGGGTTCAAGCGATTCTCCTGCCCCAGCCTCCCAAGTAGCTGTGATTACAGGCACATACCACCACACCTGGGTTATTTTTGAATAGAGATGGGGTTTCACCATGTTGACCAGACTGGTCTCAAACTCCCGATCTCAGGTGAGTCACCTGCCTCAGCTCCCAAAGTGCTGGGATTACAGGCGTGAGTCACCGCACCCAGTCTCTATTCCCTTTCTAGTCTATATTTCCTTTATTTCTGACCAAATCTACAATGTGATATCACCTCAAACCTGTTAAGATGACTATTCTAAAACTGACAAAATACATAACAACTATTGGCAAGAGGGTGGGAAAGAGAATCCTTGTACACTGTTGGGGTGAATGTAACTAGGTACAGCCATTAAAGTTAAAAAATGGAGGCTTTTCAAAAGATTAAAAGTGGAACTACCGTATAACCCAGAAATCCCACTTCTGGGTATATATCCAAAGAACATGTAGTCAGTATCTCAAACAGATATCTACACACCTATATTTATTGCAGCATAATCTACACTAGTTAAAATATGGAAACAATATTACTGTCTATTAATGGATAAATCAATATAGAAAATGTAATATATACACATATATACATACATGTAAACATACATATATACATATACACACAAACACAATGTGTGGTGATGGATGTGTTAACTAATTTGTGGTAATCATTTCACAGTGTTTATCAATGGATGAATCAATACAAAAAATGAAACATATATGCATATATACACACATACATATACCCAAACACACAAACACACAATGTGTGGTGATGAATGTGTTTATTAATTTGATTGTGCTATTCAATTCCTCATGTATATGTATGGCAAATCATCAAATTATACATTTGATATATGTAATTTTTAACAATTATACCACAATAAAGTTGAACAAAACATACAATATTCTCGTTTCTTAATATTCCACATTTTTCTTTGAAACATAAAATCCAAGCATCTCCATGTTAGAGATAAAAATTATTTACACAATGACTGTCAATCATTGTTATGTCAATGACTGTTCTGTTTTTAAAAAATATTTGAAAGACTTCACAATCAACATTAACTACTGAAGTATTTTATGATTGCAATGTTACACATATTTTTAAAATTCTAGTTATGAACATTATTTCAACCTATTAATTTTATGAAGATAGTTTCACTCCAAGTGGCATGTAGAATGCTTATCTGTATTTGAAAGTGAATATTCTAGTATTAGCACTAAATCTAATGACCTTCATGTTTTTATTACTGAAGCAGTTACAATGATTAAGTATGATAATAACTTATCTAATTTTATTTTATTCAACACTCACTAGTCCATAAAGATCAGAAGTAATGTTGAAAAAGGCAGTAGGCTATAGAGACTTCAAATGGCTAAGGGCAAAGACAAGACCCAAAAGTAGACGTTAGCCAAATATCACAAACAATGCCAAAATTTAGAACATTCCCAGCTAAGTCACTTGATAGAATAAAAGAATTATTACAACATTTTTCAATAATAATCCTTCTTTTTCAATCAAAAGGCTTTATATGTGTGTGTGATGAGATGTAGAAAGATATAGATCTATCTGTGATTTGTATGTATCTGTGTATGTATATATGTGTGTTATATTTATTCCTTGAGAAAAAAAAATGAAGCATTTAATTTTTGGTGCTTCTTTTTTCTGACATTAACTTAAACATCACATCTCAACTTCTTCTAAGAATGGGATCACGCTTTTGCGGTATTTTGAAAGTGCGTATCTCATTCATATGAATGGAGACTATTTTCATTATTAAACATTGATTTTGCCACCATCATCACCATCCCTTAGGAAGAATCTTTGAAGCCAATGATATATCTGATGATGTAATTCACAACAAAAAAATTTATATCGAGACAGTCTTTACAGTGTTTCTGTGTAAAGCACAGCCCCTGGCTTTGCCAGCATGACCAGCCCATGATTCTTCCTTAAAGAATATTATGTTGATAACTATATACATTCATTCTGAAATGGTTTAGGTAAAGCTCTTAAAAGTAAAACACTCACTCCTAATACCTTAAGAAACAAAAGAGTTTGTGCAAATGGACTTTAGCCCAAGTGAGCAAATGAGCCTCCTGCTGATGTTCTGTGGGTGGAGTGAGAGGGGTGGTGTTTTCCTAGGATGTTCTTCCAAGCTGCTTACAAATGAAAGTGCATTGAGTAATTTGTCTGCTTTTACAGAGTTAATATTTTATGTCTGAGGAAGTCAAATCTGTCTGAACGATTTGTAAGCAATGGAACCCAAAATGAATTGATAAAAAATTAGTTTGAAACTAATGAAATTGGGTCACTATCTTCCCATTTTCCTTGGAAGAAGTTAAGGTTCTAAGATCCCCATGCTCCAGAGGAGATGCTGAACATAGTGAGAGTGTCTGGGAATTGCTGTGTTTTTTTTTCTACAGCCTCTCATCTCACTGGTATTCCACTTCATTCGAGGTTTCTAATGCCTGACTTAAGCAAGTATATGTCTGTCATTGGTATTGATCGATACTACTTTTTCGAAATACATTCTACTAACGAATTTCTTGGCATCTAACACATCATTTTAGTTACAATGTTGACAGAGTCAAAGCAGGTGTCACTAAAAAGAGAAGAGAATGAAAATAGTTCTGAGCCATCATGTTTGTTTTCTTCCTCTGGTTTCTTCTTCTAAACAGAATCAGGATTGTTTTATTTCCAAAAATAATCTGTAGAAAACAAAATGAAGTGTACACATTTATATTACAGAAGGCCATGACTGTCACTAACTTTAGTGATTTGAAGCAATGTAGTTCTACTAATGAAATATTGAACAGCCTCAGCCAGTCTTCCCTCCCAGTACCACTCTCAGTGGTTCTGCTGCTATTGGGCTTTTCCAGCTCCATGAGTGTGTACCAAAGGAAACAGAAGGAAGTCAAGGTCTGAATTTGCAGTGAGGAGCTAGGAGCATGCTCATACACCTCCCATCCCCTGAGGTAGGATGCTGAGGGAAACAGAATGAACACACGTCTGACAGGATTTCGTATAGCGAAGATAGGAAGCAGAGCAGAGGCAAGTGAAACGCTTTTCTTCAGATGGAGCTTTGCAGTGATGCATGCTGATGCTAGTTTGAAGGTGACCATCCCAAGTGATAGATGGAAGGCTCTGGCATGCTTAATTTATGGTATCTCTGGGCCAATTATTTTTCTGGTTCAAGAATTGGTAAGTACAGTTGAACAACATGGTTTTGAACTGCCAACACCACTTATACCAGGATTTTTTTTTTAAATAAGATATTTTAGTTAGCCCTCCCTGAGCGGGGATTCTGCATGTAGAACCAAATGCGTATAGAAAATACTGTATTGGGGGGCGGAGCAAGATGGCCGAATAGGAGCAGCTCCAGTCTTCAACTCCCAGCGCCAGCGACACAGAAGACCGGTGATTTCGGCATTTTCAACTGAGGTACTGGGTTCATCTCACTGGGGAGTGCCGGACGATCGGTACTGGTCAGCTGCTGCAGCCCGACCAGCGAGAGCTGAAGCAGGGCGAGGCATTGCCTCACCTGAGAAGCGCAAGGGGGAAGGGAATCCCTTTTCCTAGCCAGGGGAACTGAGACACACAACACCTGGAGAATCGGGTAACTCCCACCCCAATACTGCGCTTTGAGCAAACAGGCACACCAGGAGATCATATCCCACACCTGGCCGGGAGGGTCCCACACCCACGGAGCCTCCCTCATTGCTATTACAGCAGTCTGTGATCTACCGGCAAGGCAGCAGCGAGGCTGGGGGAGGGGCGCCCGCCATTGCTGAGGCTTAAGTAGGTAAACAAAGCTGCTGGGAAGCTCGAACTGGGTGGAGCTCACAGCAGCTCAAGGAAACCTGCCTGTCTCTGTAGACTCCACCTCTGGGGGCAGGGCACAGAAAACAATAACAAAGCAGCAGACACCTCTGCAGACGCAAACGACTCTGTCTGACAGCTTTGAAGAGAGCAGTGGATCTCCCAACACGGAGGTTGAGATCTGAGAAGGGACAGACTCCCTGCTCAAGCGGGTCCCTGACCCCTGAGTAGCCTAACTGGGAGACATCCCCCACTAGGGGCAGTCTGACACCCCACACCTCACAGGGTGGAGTACACCCCTGAGAGGAAGCTTCCAAAGCAAGAATCAGACAGGTACACTCGCTGTTCAGAAATATTCTATCTTCTGCAGCCTCTGCTGCTGTTACCCAGGCAAACAGGGTCTGGAGTGGACCTCAAGCAATCTCCAACAGACCTACAGCTGAGGGTCCTGACTGTTAGAAGGAAAACTATTAAACAGGAAGGACACCTACACCAAAACCCCATCAGAACATCACCATCATCAAAGACCAGAGGCAGATAAAACCACAAAGATGGGGAAAAAGCAGGGCAGAAAAGCTGGAAATTCAAAAAACAAGAGCGCATCTCCCCCGGCAAAGGAGCGCAGCTCATCGCCAGCAACGGATCAAAGCTGGACGGAGAATGACTTTGACGAGATGAGAGAAGAAGGCTTCAGTCCATCAAATTTCTCAGAGCTAAAGGAGGAATTACGTACCCAGCGCAAAGAAACTAAAAATCTTGAAAAAAAAGTGGAAGAATTGACGGCTAGACTAATTAATGCAGAGAAGGTCATAAACGAAATGAAAGAGATGAAAACCATGACACGAGAAATACGTGACAAATGCACAAGCTTCAGTAACCGACTCGATCAACTGGAAGAAAGAGTATCAGCAATTGAGGATCAAATGAATGAAATGAAGCGAGAAGAGAAACCAAAAGAAAAAAGAAGAAAAAGAAATGAACAAAGCCTGCAAGAAGTATGGGATTATGTAAAAAGACCAAATCTACGTCTGATTGGGGTGCCTGAAAGTGAGGGGGAAAATGGAACCAAGTTGGAAAACACTCTTCAGGATATCATCCAGGAGAACTTCCCCAACCTAGTAGGGCAGGCCAACATTCAAATCCAGGAAATACAGAGAACGCCACAAAGATACTCCTCGAGAAGAGCAACTCCAAGACACATAATTGCCAGATTCACCAAAGTTGAAATGAAGGAAAAAATCTTAAGGGCAGCCAGAGAGAAAGGTCGGGTTACCCACAAAGGGAAGCCCATCAGACTCACAGCAGATCTCTCGGCAGAAACTCTCCAAGCCAGAAGAGAGTGGGGGCCAATATTCAACATTCTTAAAGAAAAGAATTTGAAACCCAGAATTTCATATCCAGCCAAACTAAGTTTCATAAGTGAAGGAGAAATAAAATCCTTTACAGATAAGCAAATGCTTAGAGATTTTGTCACCACTAGGCCTGCCTTACAAGAGACCCTGAAGGAAGCACTCAACATGGAAAGGAACAACCGGTACCAGCCATCTCAAAAACATGCCAAAATGTAAAGACCATCGAGGCTAGGAAGAAACTGCATCAACTAATGAGCAAAATAACCAGTTAATATCATAATGGCAGGATCAAGTTCACACATAACAATATTAACCTTAAATGTAAATGGACTAAATGCTCCAATTAAGAGACACAGACTGGCAAACTGGATAAAGAGTCAAGACCCATCAGTCTGCTGTATTCAGGAGACCCATCTCACACGCAGAGACATACATAGGCTCAAAATAAAGGGATGGAGGAAGATTTACCAAGCAAATGGAGAACAAAAAAAAGCGGGGGTTGCAATACTAGTCTCTGATAAAACAGACTTTAAACCATCAAAGATCAAAAGAGACAAAGAAGGCCATTACATAATGGTAAAGGGATCAATTCAACAGGAAGAGCTAACTATCCTAAATATATATGCACCCAATACAGGAGCACCCAGATTCATAAAGCAAGTCCTTAGAGACTTACAAAGAGACTTAGACTCCCATACAATAATAATGGGAGACTTCAACACTCCATTGTCAACATTAGACAGATCAACGAGACAGAAAGTTAACAAGGATATCCAGGAATTGAACTCATCTCTGCAGCAAGCAGACCTAATAGACATCTATAGAACTCTCCACCCCAAATCAACAGAATATACATTCTTCTCAGCACCACATCGTACTTATTCCAAAATTGACCACGTAATTGGAAGTAAAGCACTCCTCAGCAAATGTACAAGAACAGAAATTATAACAAACTGTCTCTCAGACCACAGTGCAATCAAACTAGAACTCAGGACTAAGAAACTCAATCAAAACCGCTCAACTACATGGAAACTGAACAACCTGCTCCTGAATGACTACTGGGTACATAACGAAATGAAGGCAGAAATAAAGATGTTCTTTGAAACCAATGAGAACAAAGATACAACATACCAGAATCTCTGGGACACATTTAAAGCAGTGTGTAGAGGGAAATTTATAGCACTAAATGCCCACAAGAGAAAGCAGGAAAGATCTAAAATTGACACTCTAACATCGCAATTAAAAGAACTAGAGAAGCAAGAGCAAACACATTCCAAAGCTAGCAGAAGGCTAGAAATAACTAAGATCAGAGCAGAACTGAAGGAGATAGAGACACAAAAAACCCTCCAAAAAATCAATGAATCCAGGAGTTGGTTTTTTGAAAAGATCAACAAAATTGACAGACCACTAGCAAGACTAATAAAGAAGAAAAGAGAGAAGAATCAAATCGACGCAATTAAAAATGAAAAAGGGGATATCACCACCGACCCCACAGAAATACAAACTACCATCAGAGAATACTATAAACACCTCTACGCAAATAAACTGGAAAATCTAGAAGAAATGGATAATTTCCTGGACACTTACACTCTTCCAAGACTAAACCAGGAAGAAGTTGAATCCCTGAATAGACCAATAGCAGGCTCTGAAATTGAGGCAACAATTAATAGCCTACCAACCAAAAAAAGTCCAGGACCAGATGGATTCACAGCTGAATTCTACCAGAGGTACAAGGAGGAGTTGGTACCATTCCTTCTGAAACTATTCCAATCAATAGAAAAAGAGGGAATCCTCCCTAACTCATTTTATGAGGCCAACATCATCCTGATACCAAAGCCTGGCAGAGATACAACAAAAAAAGAGAATTTTAGACCAATATCCCTGATGAACATCGATGCAAAAATCCTCAATAAAATACTGGCAAACCGGATTCAGCAACACATCAAAAAGCTTATCCACCATGATCAAGTGGGCTTCATCCCTGGGATGCAAGGCTGGTTCAACATTCGCAAATCAATAAACATAATCCAGCATATAAACAGAACCAAAGACAAGAACCACATGATTATTTCAATAGATGCAGAAAAGGCTTTTGACAAAATTCAACAGCCCTTCATGCTAAAAACGCTCAATAAATTCGGTATTGATGGAACGTACCTCAAAATAATAAGAGCTATTTATGACAAACCCACAGCCAATATCATACTGAATGGGCAAAAACTGGAAAAATTCCCTTTGAAAACTGGCACAAGACAGGGATGCCCTCTCTCACCACTCCTATTCAACATAGTGTTGGAAGTTCTGGCTAGGGCAATCAGGCAAGAGAAAGAAATCAAGGGTATTCAGTTAGGAAAAGAAGAAGTCAAATTGTCCCTCTTTGCAGATGACATGATTGTATATTTAGAAAACCCCATTGTCTCAGCCCAAAATCTCCTTAAGCTGATAAGCAACTTCAGCAAAGTCTCAGGATACAAAATTAATGTGCAAAAATCACAAGCATTCTTATACACTAGTAACAGACAAACAGAGAGCCAAATCATGAATGAACTTCCATTCACAATTGCTTCAAAGAGAATCAAATACCTAGGAATCCAACTTACAAGGGATGTAAAGGACCTCTTCAAGGAGAACTACAAACCACTGCTCAGTGAAATAAAAGAGGACACAAACAAATGGAAGAACATACCATGCTCATGGATAGGAAGAATCAATATCGTGAAAATGGCCATACTGCCCAAGGTAATTTATAGATTCAATGCCATCCCCATCAAGCTACCAATGAGTTTCTTCACAGAATTGGAAAAAACTGCTTTAAAGTTCATATGGAACCAAAAAAGAGCCCGCATCTCCAAGACAATCCTAAGTCAAAAGAACAAAGCTGGAGGCATCACGCTACCTGACTTCAAACTATACTACAAGGCTACAGTAACCAAAACAGCATGGTACTGGTACCAAAACAGAGATATAGACCAATGGAACAGAACAGAGTCCTCAGAAATAATACCACACATCTACAGCCATCTGATCTTTGACAAACCTGAGAGAAACAAGAAATGGGGAAAGGATTCCCTATTTAATAAATGGTGCTGGGAAAATTGGCTAGCCATAAGTAGAAAGCTGAAACTGGATCCTTTCCTTACTCCTTATACGAAAATTAATTCAAGATGGATTAGAGACTTAAATGTTAGACCTAATACCATAAAAATCCTAGAGGAAAACCTAGGTAGTACCATACAGGACATAGGCATGGGCAAAGACTTCATGTCTAAAACACCAAAAGCAACGGCAGCAAAAGCCAAAATTGACAAATGGGATCTCATTAAACTAAAGAGCTTCTGCACAGCAAAAGAAACTACCATCAGAGTGAACAGGCAATCTACAGAATGGGAGAAAATTTTTGCAATCTACTCATCTGACAAAGGGCTAATATCCAGAACCTACAAAGAACTCCAACAAATTTACAAGAAAAAAACAAACAACCCCATCAAAAAGTGGGCAAAGGATATGAATAGACATTTCTCAAAAGAAGATATTCATACAGCCAACAAACACATGAAAAAATGCTCATCATCACTGGCCATCAGAGAAATGCAAATCAAAACCACAATGAGATACCATCTCACACCAGTTAGAATGGCGATCATTCAAAAGTCAGGAAACAACAGGTGCTGGAGAGGATGTGGAGAAATAGGAACACTTTTACACTGTTGGTGGGATTGTAAACTAGTTCAACCATTATGGAAAACAGTATGGCGATTCCTCAAGGATCTAGAACTAGATGTACCATATGACCCAGCCATCCCATTACTGGGTATATACCCAAAGGATTATAAATTATGCTGCTATAAAGACACATGCACACGTATGTTTATTGCAGCACTATTCACAATAGCAAAGACTTGGAATCAACCCAAATGTCCATCAGTGACAGATTGGATTAAGAAAATGTGGCATATATACACCATGGAATACTATGCAGCCATAAAAAAGGATGAGTTTGTGTCCTTTGTAGGGACATGGATGCAGCTGGAATCCATCATTCTTAGCAAACTATCACAAGAACAGAAAACCAAACACCGCATGTTCTCACTCATAGGTGGGAACTGAACAATGAGATCACTTGGACTCGGGAAGGGGAACATCACACACCGGGGCCTATCATGGGGAGGGGGCCGGGGGGAGGGATTGCATTGGGAGTTATACCTGATGTAAATGACGAGTTGATGGGTGCAGCACACCAACAAGGCACAAGTATACATATGTAACAAACCTGCACGTTATGCACATGTACCCTACAACTTCCAGTATAATAATAATAAATAAATTAAAAAAAAAAAAAAAAAAGAAAAAAAAAAAAAAAAAAAAAAAAAAAATACTGTATTGGCAGGATGTGAAACCCTGCCAATACCAGGGCTGACTTTTCATATCCATGGTTCTGCACTGTAGACCTTGGGACTTGGGACACCCAGATTTTGGTTACCACAGGGATTCTGGAACCAATCTCCCCCAGTAGCTATGGATGACATTATTATTATAGGATTGTAAGATATTAGAATTATTTTATATTTGGGGATGTCAATCTTATAATGAGTAATACCAACTAAATTTACATCATTTCCTGGCTCCTTCTGAATTCTATACCAAGCTTAGCATCTACTCTGTCTCTATCTACTTCATGGGGATTTTACCCAGATCAAAATTGTATTTTACCCTGAGTTACTTAAATTTGAGAACTTTTTAAAAATTGTTGACACTACCAGTACATATTGATGCAAGGACGTAAATTAAAGAAGTGTTCTCTTTAAAGGTCACCCCTCCCCCCATGGGGAGTAAGTGCTAATTCCCTGAAATATAAAGAAGGACTGAATTAAAGAATAAATTTGCACTTCATGTTACTTGAAAGTACCTGTGAACATAATTTTGCAGAAAGTCAAAGTATTTCTGGGATGATATATTGGTAACACAAGACTTCATTCTTAACCTATGCTGTAATCCTGAATATTTAAGGAGACAAATTTTTATATGTTATTTGCCATTAAGTTTCGAGGTATATTCATTAATTTCACAAGGTAATAAACGTAGTCCTTCACATTTATTTCCAGAAAAAAATGGGCTTCTGGACATTGGAAATCAAATAGAAGACATTTTCTTTTACTATTTCTTATTGCTGCATGTTTACATTTCTATTAAATAAAGATCAAGGAAGTATTTCGTTTTCAATGTTTTGTTTTTCAATGTCAGGAGTTTGAGGCCAGCTTGACCAACATGGAGAAACCCATCTCTACTAAAAATACAAAATTAGCTGGGCGTGGTGGCACATGCCTCTAATCCTAGCTGCTCGGGAGGCTGAGGCATGAGAATCGCTTGAACCCAGGAGGCAGAGGTTGCAGTGAGCTGAGATTACTCATTGCACTCCAGCCTGGGCAACAAGAGGAAAACTCTGTCCCCTCAACAAAAAAATTCATCAGATCACATGAAAATCTTATATGTTTATGGTAAAAATCAATGATTATTTTTAAGAGAAATAAATGGGTCTTCAATGCCCTTCAGTTCCCTAAATACAGTACAGTTTATCAATAGTATATAATTAGAGGGCATCCATTCAAAAAGTGTACCAGGCACACTAAAATTTATCATGTCTACATGCTATTTTCAAGATTTTAAGGAACATTTATTTCAATATTCATTGGATGCAAAAATATATCAAAATAAAAATGTACATTTCAATATATTCTCAGTAGAGATGAATATCATGATAAATTTTTTTCACTAGTAATATGAAAGTGAGCATGTATTACTTTTTGTTCTGCTATAATTCATTTGAAGGAATAAAATAGGCATAAAATAAAATACTTTCCAGTCATACAGTACAATAACAGCTTTATTATCAACATAAATTCTTTTATGCTTAAGCCTACATTATTTGAAAAGAAAGTGTGTGGTTAGAAATATACATGTGAAATTCTTAGTGGGTTAATATGCTGTTGAAATGAGAATGCATATAAAAATAAAAACGTTGAAATTTTCAGTCTAATCTCATTGCATTCATATGGCACTGCTAAATGTATTATTCCATAGTATCAAGTCAGTTGTGCTATTTTGAGATAGCAAATATATTTGGCAGCCAAAATGACATAAATTATTAGCATGCATGGGTTTAATGTGGCCTCATCAACCTTTACTCATTGGACCCTAAATTTGAAACATAATGTTTGCACGATTTACACATGTAAATGTTTATCATTTACTACAATTAGGGACAAATGAAACTAGAAACTTCAAAGCTTTATATTCCAGGCAGGACATAAAGCTGTATTTTCTTATAATAAATCTTAACATTCAATTTATATGTATTAGACCTAGCACTATAAAAAGCATAATTAATAAGATTAACCATAAAATTTTGCGTCCATGTTGCTGCTGTCACTCATTAGTTGTTATTATTATAAGTCTGAATTCTAGAAAAAGTGTAACTCCACTACACATACATGTATGTACTCTCTATTTAAATTATTTGTGGTTTTAGATGGAAACATCTTTTGGTAGAAATTCAAAAAGAGTTACTTTCAACTCCTATATATTGAAACATATTGATGATCTGAAAAATAAATGACCTACCTTCATCAATGAAATGTGTGGTTTTATCCATTAGTACCCACTAATCAATGTATTATGACAGCTTACAGCAATGTGGTCAGTATTTTAAAATTCAAAAAGAAAATACAATTAGTTTGCCACTGCCAAAACAAAATTTGTTAAGAATTTCTCCATTTGTCTACTCATCCACCACCATTTACCTAGATAGGACTCATGTATTTTGAAAACAGTTGGCAGTATAAATGCAATAAGGTTAAATTGAAAATTTTTACCTTTATATCTTTATATGCATTCTCATTTCAACAGCATATTATCCCACTAAGAATATTGCATGTAATTTCTAACGAGACAGTTCTGTTTCAAATAATGTAGATTTAGACATCAAAGAAATTTATGCTGATAATAAAGTTGTTACTGTACTATATGACCAGACACTATTCTGTGAATGAATCTTTGAAAATACCTCACAACAAAAACCAAGGCCTTAATTTGGGACTTTGAAGACTGACATTTGATATATATTTATTTTTAAAAAGTATATTTATTTTAAATAATCTAGAACTACACAAAAACAAAATGGATGGAAGTTCTGAAAATGCTTGTGTGAAGAGTTTGGTAGCTTCCTTCTATAAAAAACAATTATAATAGTGATCCAAAATATTATAAAAAATTATTTGAAGGTAATAAAAAACATTAAATGAAGGCAAGAACTGAAGTAGAGTTTACTCTTTACAGACTCTACTACATGGGTAACCACTGAAAGAGTTTGGTTTTCTTTCTTGGGTGAATACCCTTTGCCCAGTAGTTGTGGAACTGGAGAATTGCAATGGCTTTAGGTAGCAGATATCAGAATGTAGAGCAACAGAGAAGTTAGAAATACAAAGAGGAAAATCAGAAAGTGAGACGGTCATAAAAGGGCTGTGATCCCAATCCCAATTTTCCCGCAAAACTACTGGCTGATGTCTAAACATCATACATTTCTGGGAGCCTACAAAAAAAGAATAAAAAATGAGGGAGATTGGGGTTGGGAGAATGTACCCTTGAAAAAGGAACGTTTCTGGGTAAGATTTGCAAGTTTGTTATGCTTGTAATTGTCTCCCCAAACTACATACAGCTTAGTTAGCAGAGAATGAAAGCCTTATTGGCATGAGGGGGTAGAGACCATCTGGAAATTCAGGGGGACGTGGAAAGTGAAAGAATCACAGAGAAAGTAAACCCTCAAAACATCAGTTGCTTTGTCTTTTTCTACTATTTTTCCACCTATCTTGTGGTCTTTTACATGTGTGCATAATAAAAGCATCTAGCGAGGTGCTATTGCTTTATTTTTTAAACATTAGAATAGTCTCTTTATTCATCGACAAATTTATTCTTTAAAATATTGTGATTACTAATATTTGATTTTATTCTTGTCTTCTTATTTTGGGCTTGCTCGTTATGATGCATTTTCTTTGGTATTTTTTTTTCTTTCTTACCTTCTACTGGTTTTATAAAGTTTTTCTTATTTTTCTCTTTATGTACTATGTTTAAGGTTATCTATAATATTTCTATATGTTGAGATATTTCCCTTAAAATCTTAGCAAAATATTTCACAGAATAAATTCTTAAATATTTATTTTCTTTATATTCCTCCTAAATAAAACTCAGTCACCCTCAATGTACATAGTTGTCTTAAATTACATCTTTATTTCTAACTTATAATACTTATTATTGTTAATAATGGTATCTTACCAGAATTACTTTATATCATAATTACTTTGTGTGATTTGTCTACAAATTTAGCATTTCTTCTTGCATATGAATCTGTTTGAGTTTAATTTACTTTTTCCTGAAAAACAAACTTTTTTTTTTTCCCATTAAGATTTTTCAGTGGAAAATTTTCCCAGTCTTATATGGAAGCATACTTATTTTGTCTTCACTTGAGGTGGGTTATTTTTAGACAAGCATACAGTTTTAGTTTGATAGTATTTCTCTCAGTGCTACAAAGATAATCCATTGTCCTATAATCCCCATTTTTGCTTTTGATAAAGTTATTTTCAGGCATTCTTTCATTCCGGGTAATCTGTCTTTGCTTGTTAGAAGTTTTTAATAATTTATTTCTATCTTTAGAGGTCTGCAATTTTATTATGATGTACCTAGCTGTAGAATCATTTTGCTTTTTATCCTCTCAACTAGTTGTATTTTCTAAAAATAAAATTTTTGAGTCCTTCATATGCTATGATAAAATTTCAGCCATTATCGCTACATAAATTTTATCCATTTATTACTATTATATGCATGTTGGACCTTTCTCTCTTTCTTTCTTTCTTTTTTTTTTTTTTTTTTTTTGAGACTGGGTCTTGCTCTGTCACCCAGGTTGGACTGCAGTGGCACAATCTTGGCTCACTGCAACCTCCATCTTCCAGGTTCAAGTGATTCTCCTGCCTCAGCCTCCCAAGTAGCTGGGACTACAGGTGCACCACCAAGCCCAGCTAATTTTTTTTATATTTTATTAAAGACAGAGTTTCACCATGTTGCCCAGGCTGGTCTCAAACTCCTGAGCTCCAACAATCCACCTGCCTCAGCCTCCCAAAATGCTGGGATTACAGGTGTGAGCCACCATGCTCAGCCAGTATTCTTTCTTATAACTGCTATTTTGTAATTTCCATGTCCTTGTACCTGTGCTGCATTCTTGATAATTTCCCCATGTCTCATATTTCTATTTATTCATGCTCTCTTCATCTGCATCTAAACTTCCATGTGAGACATTGCATTGTTAATTTCAATTACTATATTTTTTAATTCTAAAGGTTATATGTGAATTACCTATACATGCCAATTCTTTTGTAATACAGTATTTTCCCATTGGAGTTCAAGTATCATTTTAAACATTTTTTTATAGTCTCTTTTCACATTGTCCTATTAAGTTCTCCAGACTGAAATCTCTTCTTTTTTCCTTCCCAAATATTGTTTATAATGGACTATACTTTTGAGTATTTTTTTAAATTTAGGTATTATTGACAGGACAACCAGCTGCAGAGAGGAGCTACCCTTTCTGCTAAGAGCTGAACACTGGCCGGGACAACCTGCCTGCAGAGAGGAGCCACCCATTCCAGAGCCTCCTCCCTGTTAAGAGATGAACACTTGACCTCCCTACAGAGAGGAGCTACCCACTCTGGGTCTACTCTGAGTTGTTCTAACACTCAATAAAGCTCTCCTCTTCATCTTGCTCACCCTCCACTTGGCTGTGTACCTCATTCTTCTTGGACACAGGACAAGAACTCGGGCAAAGGCACCACCAGCCACAGAGGTTTCTGACCAGAAAAGCAACACCCCAAAGATTCCCTAATATTATGAGTTCAAATATGTCCTGTGGGCCATGTGTTGTAGGCGTATCTCCTTAGATGAATTTCGTGTTTGCTCTGACAGAACCTAAGTGAATTACAACCTTGAGAGTAAGTTTCATGTTAATTTTTATTTTATTTTGGTATTGCCTGAATCATACAAGTAGTGTAAGTTTGGACCTCACACCAAGAGAAATAACAGAATTGGGGACTTAAATTTTTAATTTTAATTTTTTTCTACCTCATATCAGATGGAGACAAGCTTCATTGCCATCTCCCTGTACCAGAATGTGGAATTTTTCTTGTTCAACCAGTATTTGTGAGTATGGCTTTTTAAAGTTTCTGGTTTTATATTTACTTTCCACTTCTATGTCTTCACCTCTTATAGGCCCAGAACCTCACTCCCTGACCAAGTGTAAAATTAAATAGAATTCTTGTGATATCAGGAGAAACAAAATATCTCCCTGACTTCTCTAGATGTCTGTACCATCAGTTCACGTGTTTCTGTCTCTAAAGCACAGTCCCTGTTTCTCCTGACATTTTCTCTCTTTCTGGCAAAAAAGAATGTTATTGCACATTACAAATAACTTTTGTTAGTTTTTACTCAAAATTTTAACATATTTGTAGTGAGAAAGACATTTCAATATTTATTTCACCATCCTGCCAGAACAAGATGTCAAGATGGTGTTTTCTAAAACACAAATGGGTGTGTCACACTCCTGCTTAAAATCTTCAATGACTTTATATTTCTATTACCATAAAATTCCATCTCCTTCATATGACATATAAGGAAATCCTACCTTTCAAGTTTAACCCTTTGCTATGGTCTCCTTCATACTCAGTTTTCAGCTATATGGAACTCCTTTCAGGTTCTAGGATGTTTCGGTGCTTCCTCGAGGTCTCTGTGTAGGCTTCATCTAAAAGTCCTCCTCACCTTTCTCACCCAAATCCACCTACACTCACACATTCAGATACATGTAACTTCAACTGTTGTTTGTCTCTCTTTAAATTTATTTGATCCTTGAAAATCTTCATTAGTTTTCTAACAAGTTAGGCACCCTTCTAGGTGTTTCACAACATACTATATATCCCATACCATACTACTTATTGCCATGCTTCTTAAATTGCACACTTTGAAAACAAACCTATTAGTGCCATTCGCTTATTCAATGAATATTTATTAAGCATCTACTATGCACTGATCTTGTTTTAATGGGAAGACGGTGGTGACTAAATATATACAAATCCTTACCATGACAACAGGGATCCTATATACTTCTTTTTTTTTAACAAGGTAAATCCCCATTATCTGGCACAGTAACTAGCCTTCAGCAGGTATTGAATAAATATCCATTCAATGAATGACTCTTATCTAAGCATTCAGTTAACATATGAACATTCTAAGTTTGACCTCTTTTTTATTACATTAATCTGCTTTTTGAGGTGAAATCACAAAAATAATATAAAGTACAATAAATCACAAAAGTATTCTGTGATAATGTGTAACATATGAGCTCCTTTCTAAACTTAGACTCTTCATTAAGGTCAGTGAATTTATCATCTTCAGGGCAGTGCATATTGTTGATGTGAATCCTACATAACTAAAAGATGGGGGGAAAAATCACCAAAAATTGTGTGAAAAGACATGTGCGGTGTTTCTAAAATTACAGATCTACAGATATGTTCATTTTTATTTGTTTCTTCACTTTCATTTTGTAGATTCTTCTCAAAAAATTGTTCACTGCTATATAGACTTCTTTTTCCGCTACATATCTCTACCTCTAATAGCCTTTATTATTACTTTATGTTTCATTTGAGTGGATATTGTTGATTTATCTGACATATATTTTATTTAAGTTATTATTTACAGATAGGCAATGTTAATAAGTGACTAAGGTCAACTTATGGATTACTGCTTTTAGATTTTTTCATCTTTACTTCAGTCAAATGTGGTCAGTATTTTCTTTTTAAAGAGTCTTAAGTCTATTTATCCAGTAACAGGCTATGTGACCTTTTAAAGTTTAATTTCCTTGTCATTACTTGAGTCAGAATGAAGATGCAGTCATTTTATTCTCATTTATTTCTAGACCTTTTCTGGAAACCAACAACTTGAAAAGAGAAAATCATGATTTGTCTGAATAGAAGCCTTTTCTTTAGTCCACAAAGAATGGTTCCTCTCTTCCCTAAACATATTGTGTGATTTGTCTTGTTTGCCAAAATTAAGGCAGCTAAATTCCGTGTTTTGGTAGTCTTGTGCTCTGGCCAGAGTACTGTTCCATATACTATTTTTTCACCAGTCCTTGTAGAAAATTTCTTTAAAAATTTTGCAGCTGGTGTTAGTGACATCAGTGGCCTCCAGTTTCTAATATTTAGTTTCTAATATTTATTCTATTTACTTTGTAAACATATCATTGTTAATTTTCTCGGTCTCATGGTGGTGATTGTTTTGCTTTCTCTCCCCTGCTTTTGAAATCAACAATCAAAGGACGCTAAGTTAGACCCCAGAAGTCTTGAAAAGTGCAGCAGTAGGGCTGTCAGCCACAAAGCACTGGCCTTCTGCAAGGACTAGACCAAGGAGACCATAATTCATTTTTTGAACTTTAGTGCCTGCCCTTAAATCACTCGCTGTTAAATTTCTTGGAATACTATCATTCATACACACACAAAAATACACATACACATATACTCATATATATAGAGAGATACATAAATACACACTTTTATATATATATATATATAGCTGTTAAGATAGTTCTGCAAACAACTTGTTATCTACATTCTCTCCTTCCAATCCATCTTAAATCTCTTTGTTTATCTTGTCTACATCCATTACTTGTTACTCGTAAATCCTCTATGTGTTAGGTTGGCAATACTTGGATTTGTTCTTGACATTTCTGCCCCCACCCCTAATACCGAATAATCATCCCTTCTCTTTCTAAAACAAAAGAAAGGATTAAATTTTCTATGTTTTACTATTATCCATTGTTTATCTTATTCTACTTTTATCTAAGCACCCTATAAACACTTTTGCAACTGGGAATTTTTAATTTGACCTTTAAATCTTTGAAATTTTCTACGAGAAGCTTCCATTGTTCATTGTTAATGAGTCCTCATCATTCTCTTTGAAAGGTGCAGGCTCCCATATCCTTGACCATCTCCACTATGTATGCTGTTTATTTCTATTCTCACTGGGATTTAACCATATTCCTTTTACAACTACCAAACTGCCCACTTTGAGAGTGATTCTTTTCATCTAACATCATAAAATCAGCCAAAGGAGGCTTAAAAGTGGTCTTTATTCTCACTTTTTAAAATTATATTTTAAGTTCTAGGGTACAAGTGCACAATGTGCAGGTTTGATACATAGGTGTACATGTGCCATGTTGGTTTGCTGCATCCATCAACTCACCATTTACATTAGGTATTTCTCCTAATACTATTCCTCTTCCATTCCCCCACCCCTGGCAGGCCCCAGTGTGTGATGGTTCTTTGCCCTGTGTCCAGGTGTTCTCACTGTTCAATTCCCACATATGAGTGAGAACATGCGGTGTTTGGTTTTCTGTCTTTGTGACAGTTGGCTGAGAATGATGGTTTCCAGCTTCATCCATGTCCCTGCAAGGGACATGAACTCATCCTTTTTTTATGGCTGCATAGTATTCCATGGTATATATGTGCCATATTTTCTTAATCCAGTCTATCATTGATGGACATTTAGGTTGGTTCCAAGTCTTTGCTATTGTGAATAGTACTGCAATAAACATATGCGTGCATGTGTTTTTATGGTAGTATGACATATAATCCTCTGGATTACACTCAGTAATGGGATTGCTGGGTCAAATGGTATTTCTAGTTCTAGATCATTGAGGAAGCGCCACACTGTCTTCCACAATGGTTGAACTAATTTACACTCCCACCAACAACATAAAAGCATTCCTATTTCTTCACATCCTCTCCAGCATTTGTTGTTTCCTGACTTTTTAATGATCACCATTCTAATTGCCATGAGATGGTATCTCATTGTGGTTTTGATTTGCATGTCTCTGATGACCAGTGATGATGAGCATTTTTTCATGTGTCTGTTGGCTGCATAAATGTCTACTTTTGAGAATTGTCTGTTCATATCCTTTGCCCACTTTTTGGTAGGGTTGTTTGTTTTATTCTTGTAAATTTGTTTGAGTTCCTTGTAGATACTGGATATTAGCCCCTTATCAGATGGGTAGATTGCAAAAAAATTCTCCCATTCTGTAAGTTGCCTGTTCACTTTTGTTTAATTAGCTGAGGTATGTCTATCCCTTTTTGTTAAACACTGAAAACTGTTAATATATACATTTTAAAAAGTGGTTTTGTATCTGCATTTCTACATGCCAATTTAAATATTTGGTTTCAAAGATAAGTTTTAGTTACAATATTTATTTCTTGCATGTTTTCTGTGAATGCTGAAATTCTTTCTAATATTATCCTTCATGTTATATGCAAAATGTCACCGTCAATTTAAATTGCTATATTTCTTACATTCCTTTTTTGCATTTTTTAAGATTGTTATAAATTTCATTTTTCACCCTTTCCAAAGACTTATCTATAACTTATCCATTCCAATATACTCTAAAGGTTTCAGATGGCTTACATATATATATTAGTATAAATACTACCCTCATGTGGCTCTTGTCAATTGTTGACTGATGTAACGTCCCCAATCTCAGTCCTATATCTTGCAATAAATATTTCCCTATTATCCAAAACTAAATTTGTTATGCTAAAATATCTCTAACTTCATTTTTCACAGTGTACCATAGGTAAAAACCTTTCTTCCCAATGTATTCTTTAACAGTTTTGATTTCACAATATGTTGACCAGATATTTGTGTGATTTCAATGATTTCACTGACATTATCATAACCTATTTCCTTCTCTTGGTCCTTTCATAAAAGATTCTGTATTGATCCCATTTCCTCTTTTCCTTCTTCATTTGGTGTTTAGAGATCTTTATCCAACTTTTCCCATTAGTTTTGAAGTTTCTTTTTTATTTTCCCAAGCCAAAGACTTGCTTTCTTTTTCTTTTCGTTCTCTCTCTCTCTCTCTTTTTTGACAGAGTCTTTCTGTTACCCAGGCTGGATGGAGTGTAATAGCATGATCATAGCTCATTGCAGCCTTGACCTGCTGAGTTCAAGCAATCTGCCTACCTCAGCTCCCAAGAAACTGGGACTATAGATGCACACCGAGACATCCGACTAATTTATTTTTTTGTTTTTCATAGAGACAGGGTCTCTCTATATTGCCCAGGCTGGTTTTTAACTTCTCTATATTGCCCATGCTTCAAGCAATTCTATCCCACCTCACCCTTCCAAAGTGCTGGGATTACAGGCATGAGCCACCACACCCAGCTCAAAGCCTTGTCTTCCGTGTGTGTTCCCCATATCCTGTTCCTATGACCACTGCCTTTCCAGCTTTTCTCCTTTCTTTCATCCTATCCCTATCACCATCTCTGTAAAACCATGTCTTCCTGTATTCTACTCTTACAGGAAATTTCACTGAACTGAGATTATGAACTCAATTTTTACCTTCTTTTTTCTCTAATTTAGCATCCCTTTTATGATGATAACCTGGTTATGAGCAATGTGCACATAATGCCCCATTTTCACCTCAAAACTTATAGAAAAAGTCAACTTCTATTATGTCTAGACAAACATTTTAACATAAAAATGAATTTCTCTTAGTTCCACCAGCTTAACCATTTTCAATTCAATATTTTATATAATATGTGATTACTCAATTAAGTAGTACACTTTTATTTTTTGTCATTTTGTACTTTTTTTAGTGTGAATAATTTTTTATTATGACAGTCTATCAATTTGTTATATAAAAATTTACCTACTATTCCTCTTAATAATGTCTGTTAATGTTTATTAAATGATAACAACATACAGGCATTGTTCTATACACTTCATATTTATTAACTCACTTAATGCTCATAACAGATCTAGGAGGTTAAGTATTAGCATGATCTTCATGTTAAATGTATTGGCCTTCCATCCAATTGTCTTCCCTCCTGTGTTCCCCATGCCTTTGCCTCCTATATCCCTATTGAACTAATTGCTCAACCTTAAAACTACAGTGTTCTCTTAGACATTTTCATTTTCAACTGCCCCAATCATCAAAACCTTTCATTTTCACCTCTGAGATACCTTTTTATTCCTTAAAAGACAGGGTCTCGCTCTGCTTCCTGGGCTGGAGTACAGTGACACAATCATGGTTCATGACAGTCTCAAACTCCTGGGCTCAAGGAATTCTCTGGCCACAGCCTCTCAAGTAGCTGGGACTACAAGTGCACACAACCACACCCAGCTATTTATTTTATTTTTTTGTAGATATGGTATCTCACTGTGTGCGCAGGCTGGTCTTGAACTCCCGGGCTCAAGCGATGCTCCCGCCTCTGCCTCCCAAAGGGCTGGGATTAAAGGGGTGAGCCAGTGCACCTGACCTGAAATGTCTCATGTTTGCCCGTAACTTTCAATCACCACTATGTCTGTGCCAGCCTAGACATTTCATACACGAACAGAGACAGGGCAAGAATGCACTCCCAGAAAAGGAGACATCTCTCTAATCTACTCAACCCTCACATCTCAGCTCAACGTGTTAGCTCCTCTGTGAAGCTCTCTCCGACTTCTCTGAACATGTTGAATGGAGCCCTTCCCTATGCTCAAATAATTAAGTAGCTACTTCTCTTAGAAACACTGCAGTGCCTTTTATCAGTAAACTCATCGTTTTCTCAAGGCCTGTGTCAAAAGACCTATTGGATTGCACAAGTCTATGAATCCTCTCTTTACACTAGAAGTTGACTTTCTGTTTTTCTAAAGCAAATATATACAAGGAAATGGGATTTTATCTCAAAAATTGAAGTGTTATAGTGGCAAGAATAATAACCAACTGCTAAGTCATTTTAAAGTTTACACTTATGGACAGCCAAATAGGAGTATTTGTTTCCTAGTCTATAAGTCTCCACACAGCAGCCTGGAGGTGAATATGGTTAAACTGTATACCTCAGCAAAATATTAAATCTATTCATGCTTTGGGCAACTGAATCCACCAGGAAGCATTAAAAACAATACATTTTAAATTGTGAATAAATGAATAAATACATTAATAAATTTTTTTAAAATCTGCTGAATGCTTTTAAGTGTGTAAGGTGCTCAATAAGTAAATATATTATTTTCTTTCTTTATGTAGAATAGAGTTCTAAAAGTGAGATATCTTGTCAAGTTAAATTTTTTTTTATCTTATCTCTTCATATCCAGAACACTACTCCTGATGACATATTATATATACGTTATTTCTTAAATTTTCTTATGGAATACCCCAGATCCTTTTGAGTGTCTCAGAGTTCAATCATAACTTTATCTGACCATAAATGAAAAAATTCTGCGAGTAGTTTTAGATTCTCTTTTCCCTTGGGTGTCTCTCTGGTTTATTACTATCTTTTAAAACCCAATAAGTCTATTCCTGGAACTATAAACTCACAACAGTATCTTTCAGAACCAGGCCATTCCTGGATAAAATTTACAGACCATTTAGCCTGTGAAGTAGAAGTATCTCCAAGTTTTTCAAGCAGTTTTGTGGGGTTTGTTTTGTTTTGTTTTGTTTTGTTTTTTGGCTTCCTATGCAATCACCAAATGATGCCAGTCTTTCTGCTGACCTGAAACCCAGCTCGAGATCCCTAACTGCTGATATTTGAATAAACTCAAATATATCCTTTTGATTTATTTTTTCACCAGAATCAGGAATCCTACAACATAATGTCTTGTTGGGAAACAGCTTGTCCTCACGTAAGAAATTTCAAATTCTATTGTTCTTAATTATTTGCTCTTCTTTTGTCTTCTTAAGGTTGTTATGGAATAGCCAAATATTTTTTTCTTAACTATTTTTCCACTTGGTTTCTTACTCCCTTCTTTTATCCATTCCAAATTATAAATATACTCCTCTTCCTCCTTTTCCTTTTTAGCCCTTATTTCTTTTATTTCTCTTCAGCTTCTTTTCCTTCTACTTATCCTTATTCTAGTTCCCATTTGCTGTAGATAACTTAAACTTCAAATGGCTCCTATAGCTGAATCCAAGCTCCGCATATCTGAAACGTTTTTTCTCTGGTTGGGCTTCCAAATTTGTTTCTTTCACGCATTGTACATTGCTCTTCCCTCTCTTCTTTATCTGTGTGCTGGAAGTAACCCTCATCCTGGTGAAGCTGATTCTACTTTACGGCACTCTATACCTAGCACCCATTCTGATCCAGTCCAGTATCCACCACTCATTGCTGATGCTTATCTCAGAGCAGTTAAGTACATGAAATCTCTTGTCACAGGGCTGAGGTTCAAATCCAAGGTCTGCATCTTGTTAGCAATGTAAGCTTTGACAAGATCTGTTTTATTATGTTTAAAATTAGAATAACAATTCTACTATGAGATCTTAGATCTGCCCTGTGGTCTGTTTACCTTCTCTTACAAGGCTATCTCAGATCTCAGATAAAATCAGCCTTTGAAGAATTAAAGCAACCGTAGCATCTTTTCTAGCACGAAGGGATAGCTAACTCAACCCAAGAACAACCTCACTAAAGTCACCATTCCTTTGAGCTCAATATATATGATCACAATCCTACAAAGAAGTGTCCACTCTCCTCTAAGAAACTGCTGGAATCAATTCAACGAAAACTCAGATTTGGTTCAAGAGTTTATGCTTACTATGTTTCATTCCAATAGTGTATATACCTTCTCTGGTCTGATCTAACTGCCCTTCTCTCTCTTGCTCTATTAATTTTCTGTTGCTGAATAAACAATCACAAATCTAGTGACTTAAAATAAAACACATTTATTATCCCACAGTTTCTGTGGGGCAAAGGTCTGGGCAGTTTTTATGGATTCTCTTCCCTAGTTCTCACCAGGCTGCAATCAGGATGTCAGCCAGGTTGAGTTCTTATCTAGAGACTCACCTAGGGAAAAAAACAAGTTCATTTGGGTCATTGACAAAATTAATTTCCTTGTTGTTAGATGTATGCCTTAGGGATCTGGATTCTTCCTGGTTGGTTTCTGGAGGCTGCCCTCAGGTCCTAGAAGTCACCCACAATTCCCTGTTGTGCGATCCTCTCTGTAGGCAGTTTACAACATGGCAGTCTACTCCTTCAAGACCAGCCATTGAATCTCTCATTGCAGTTTGCTGAGGCAGAGTCTTCTTATAGACTGGCTGGTTCCTCACCATTTAGATCTTATTTAAAAAGGCTGTTCCTGAATATAGCAGATGGAGAGATCCTCCTATTATTCTAAATTATAGCATACGTAACAATGTAACATAGGCATGGGAGTGACATCCCATCACCTTAACCATATTTTATTGTTAGAAATAAATAACAGTTTCCACTTGCACTCAGGAAGAGGGGATTATACAAGGACATGATTCACTGTGGCTTGCCATATGACAATCTACCATGCTTGCCTTGCAAGACATTCTATTACTTTGCCTCTAGCATCTTCTATGCCATCACCAAACTCTTTTATATCCTCAATCTCCATGTATTGAAAAGATTCACATCACTTTGTTATCATTTTTTTTTTTTTTTGAGACGGAGTCAGAGTCTCGCTCTGTCGCCCAGGCTGGAGTGCGGTGGCGCCATCTCGGCTCACTGCAAGCTCTGCCTCCCGGGTTCCCGCCATTCTCCTGCCTCAGCCTCCTGAGTAGCTGGGACTGCAGGCGCCCGCCACCTCTCCCGGCTAGTTTTTTGTATTTTTTTTAGTAGAGACGGGGTTTCACCATGTTAGTCAGGATGGTCTCGATCTCCCGACCTCGTGATCTGCCCGTCTCAGCCTCCCAAAGTGCTGGGATTACAGGCGTGAGCCACTGTGCCCGGCCACTTTGTTATCTTAACCCAAAACTAGAGAACATATTTTGTTCTGGAGCCATCTCAAGTAAAAGGTACCACTTCTAACACCCCATTTGGCCTAGAGCCTGTGGAAGGAGACAGGGCTCCTCTCTCCTCCCTAGTGCCGGCCCCCGGTCATTTCTCACCCATTCCTCCTGAAAAACCCCTTGTTTCTCTAAGCCTCACAGTGTCTACCTATACAGCTTCTAGTTTCTATTGTAGTCTGACCTTCTCCAATCATCTGAATCCTTTTCATTTATCAACAGTTTTACTTCAGGTTTTCCCTATGCCTGTATATCGCTCATGCTCAGTGACATCATTTGTGTCTCTAAATCATATGACGCTCTTTCCCGGTTTGATCTTATAATCCTTATCTCCAAATATATTTGTCTTCACTCCACCACTGTAATGTACTCCTATGCTTACGCTTTAAATAATATCCATTATTGACTCTATAAGCCCTCCAAACTTTCGTTCCAAGTATCTCATTCTCTGACAACAACTCTCATGTTTTCCATCTCACCTACTCAAACACGAGACTTTTTTTTCCTCCAATATTCTCTCTGCTCTTTGCCCATGGCTGGCTCCTCACCATTTAGATCTTAGAAAGACTGTTCCTGAATACAGCGGAGAGAGATATTCTCCTATTATTCTAAATTACAGCATATAATTTATTTCTCATTTAACGTTGATCCCAACTGTAACAATTTATTTGTTTGCTTGTTCATTTACTCTAATTTAACAACCTCAGAAGATTTTTAAACCCATGCGGACAGAAATGATGTTTATTCATCTTTTTGCCAGTGTATATCAAGTATTGTGGCAAGAACCAAATAAGATTTTTCATATAATGATGATAATAATAGCCAATGTTTATTGGGTTTTCGTAATGTCCCAGACACTATTATAAGCACTTTGTACATTACCTCACTTAGTCCTCTCAGTAAGTCTGTGAAGTAGATATTATGATTCCCTCTGTTGGAAAGATAAGGAAACTTTCCATTGTGACACAGACAGTGAGTGGCAGAACCAGGAAGCCTGGCTGCAGCTTCTGCTCTTCATCTCTACATTCGACTGTTTTCAATGTTAAATAAATTATACTTTTAGAATTATCCTAATCACAAATAAGTTAAAAAAGTCAAAGTATGTATACAGTATATGTATGTATATATGTTATACACATACACATATGGCATATGGAAATGAATATAGATAAATAATATTTCAAAAATAGTTAAAGGTAATGAATATTTACTTTTATTTTTTAATTTATTTGTAATATAGATGTACTAATATTTTCTGGAAGAAGAAACAAAGAACAAAGATGGAAAATAACATGCCCAAGGTTAGGTAACTTGTTAATGGGAGAAATAGATTTTCAACTTAGAAGTATTTTGCCATTATTTTCTCACTATCAATGAGTCACTATCAATAAAGATGTGTGGGTGGGTACATATAGATGTGTGAATGTGTACATTCATTGAATTTAAACAAATTATAATTTGCTTTTAACTCAATGAATGTTCTGAATAAGTATTATGAAACAGGACAAATAAAGATGATTTATTAGCTGAATTAGGACATAATTTATTACACTATAGTTTAAATTATTTAAACTTTTTTCTTTATCTTTTTAGGAACATATTTTCTTTTATTAATAGGATTTTTTTTTTATTTTATACCAACTGTCTTTCCCACAAAACGTTTTGAAGTTGTTTATTGCTTTAGCAGATGAATTTATAATTAAAAGCAATGTTGAGTTTAAAGTAAAAACTTTCATTGATTTAATAATACATATTAAATGTTAATGGGCTTTAGTATATTAGAATACAATGTAAAGTTTTTAAATACTGTAATATATATGGTTTACATTTCACAGTTACAAAAAAGTTGAAGAAAATTTCAAGCTATATCATGCGAATCCTGTAGTATTTTCTTAGACTTGAATCAACATTTTTGTCTAAACTGTAAGTGTATACTGAAATAGCATTTTTAAGCTAAAGATATATAGAAGGAAAAAGCAACCAGTGAAGAAGAATTTCAAGTCCTTTCCTTTGAGCATAAATTTAAGAAGAGAATCTACCTTTAATATATGAAGGATTGTTTTAACAAATTTTTAAGTGTACAGTAAGGTATCATCAACTACAAAACAAAATTGTACAGCACATCTGTAGAACTTATTCATCTTGTATTATTGAAGTTTGTACTCAAACAGCAAATCCCCATTTCCTTCTCCCCAGAGCCTTTAGGAACCACCATTTTACTTTCTGTTTCTGAATTTAACCATTTTAGATACATGTAATATTTGTCATTTTGTGGTGTATTCATTTCACTTGGCATAATGTTTTCGAGGTTCACTCATGTTGTTGCAAATGGGATAATTTCCTACCTTTTTATGGTTGAATAATATTCCACTGTATGTATATACCACATTTTCTTTATTCATTGTCTTTCTTCTTTATGTTTCTCTTTTTATGTGCATTTACATTTAAGAAGAAACTTAAAGGTTTAGCTGATATTTTAAAGTCATACAGGTTTTACTTTTTATTATTTTA
Source organism: Theropithecus gelada (assembly GCF_003255815.1). Taxonomy (NCBI): domain Eukaryota; kingdom Metazoa; phylum Chordata; class Mammalia; order Primates; family Cercopithecidae; genus Theropithecus; species Theropithecus gelada. The sequence goes on from NC_037683.1 coordinate 87,532,917, forward strand.
ACCGCATTTTAAAATTCAGAATACATTTATGTTAAGAAGTGAAAAAGAGTAGATTCAGTATCTCTTTTAGATACAGGCAAAAGTGGCCTCACATTCGAAAGGTTTATGTGTATTTCTTTGTCTATCTCTTTGATGGAAGCCCCTGCTGTCAGAATGTGTACCTTGGCCAGAGAGGTAGCCATGGGGACACTGTGTGCAAGCAATATGTTCGAGCTTGGATGTGCAAGCAGAAATGTCCACAGGCAGGCATGGGAGGCCACCTGGACTATAGAATGGAGACAGTGGGGAGGTGCGGGGAAAGAAAGAGGCAAACCCAAGTTTCGGTTCATTTTCATTTTAAAGGTGTGTATTTTTCGAATGTAGAAATCATTATTTTTTAAAACTTTTACTTTAGTTTGAGGGGTACATGTGCAGATGTGTTATAGAAGTAAATTACATGTTGTGGGGGTTTCGTGTACAGATTTTTTCATCACTAAGGTAATAAGCATAGTACTCAATAGGTAGGTTTTTTATCCTTCCCATCCTCCCGCCCTCCTCCCTCAAGTGGGTCCTGGTGTCTGTTGTTCCCATCTTTGTGTCCACAAGTACTCAATGTTTACCTCCCACTTATAACTGAGAACATGTGGAATTTGTTTTTCTGTTCCTGTGTAAGTTCACTTTATATAAAGGCCTCCAGCTACGTCCATGTTGCTGCAAAGGACATGATCTCATTCTTTTTTATGGCTGTGTAATATTCCATGGTATACATGTACCATATTTTCTTTATCCAGTCTACTGTTGATGGGCATGTAGGTTGAATCCACATCTTTGCTCTTTCGAATAGTGCAGAGAAGAGCATATGTGTGCATGTGTGTTTATGGTAGAATGATTTATATTCCTTTGAGTATATACCCTATAATGAGATTGCTCAGGGTATGGTAGTTTCGTTTTAAGTTTTTTGAGAATTAGCCAAACTGCTTTCCACAGTGGCTGAACTAATTTACATTCCCACCAGCAGTGTATAGGCATTTCCTTTTCTCTAATCCTTACCAACATCTGTTATTTTTTGACTTTTTAGCAATAGCCATTCTGACTAGTATGAGATGGTATCTCATCATGGTTTTAATCTGCATTTCTCTTATGCTTGGTGATGTTTGGGTTTTTGTAGTAGTAATGTAGAGGTGTTCATAATAACCTCTGAGAGTTTCTTGTATTTCTGTGAGGTCAGTAGTAATGTACCCTGGGTCATTTCTGATAATGCTTGTTTGGCTCTTCTCTTTTTTTCTTTATTCGTCTAGTCTAATAGTGATCTACCTATCTTATTTATTCTTTCAACAAACCAGTTTCTGAATTTGTTGATCTTTTCTATGGCTTTTTAAGTCTCAATTTCATTCAATTCAGCCCTTAGTTTGGTTATTTCTTGTCTTCTGCTAGCTTTAAGGTTGTTTCCCTCTTGTCTTTCTAGTTCTTCAAGGTCTGATATTAGGATTGTTAATTTGAGATCTTTCTAACTTTTTGATATGGGCATTTAGCACTGTTAACTTTCCTCTTAACATGCTATGTCCCAGAAAGTCTAGTATATTGTATCTTTGTTCTCATTAGTTTCAAAGAATTTTTTTATTTCTGCTTTAATTTCATTATTTACCCAAATTAATTCAGGAGCAGGTTATTTAATTTCCATATAGTTGTATGATTTTGATTGATCTTCTTAGTATTGATTACTATTTTTATTGCACCATAGTCTGAGAGTGTGGTTGGTATGGTTTCATGTTTTTAATGTTTTCTCAGAATTGTTTTATAGCTAGTTATGTGGTCAATTTTAGACTATGTGTCATATGCAGATTAGAAGAATGTATATTCTGTTGTTGGTGGGCGGAGAGTTCTGTAGATGCCTGCTAGGTCCAAATGGTCAAGTGTCGAGTTCCAGTCCTGAATATCTTCGTTAGTTTTCTGCCTTGATGACCTGTCTCATAATGTCAGTGGGTGTTGAAGTCTCTCGCTATTTGTGGGGTTATTTTCTTCATAGGCCTCTAAGAATTTATTTTATAAATATGGGTGCTCCTGTGTTGGGTGCATGTATATTTAGAACAGGTAAGTCTTCTTGTTGACTTGAACTATTTATAATTATGGAATGCCCTTCTGTCTTTTTTGATCATTGTTGGTTTAATGCCTCTTTTGTCTGAAATTAAAATAGCATTCCATTTGCTTGGTAGATTTTTCTCTATCCTTTACTTTGAGCTTGTTGGTGCCATTGCATGTGAGATGGGTCTCTTGAAGACAGCATACAGTTGGGTCTTGCATCTTCATCCAACTTGCCACTCTGTGCCTTATAATTGGGACATTTAGTCTGTTTATATTCAGTGTATATATTGATATGTGCAGATTTGACCCCGTCATTGTGTTGTTAGCTGGTTATTATGTAAATTTGATTGTGTAATTGCTTTATGGTGTCAATGGTTTATGTGGTTAAGTGTGTTTGTGTTATGACTGGCTACAAGCTGTCATTTGTATATTTAGCACTCCCTTAATGACTTCTTATAAGGCATGTCTGGTGGTAATCAATTTCTTTAGCATTTGCGTGTCTGAAAAGGATCTTATTTCTCCTTTGTTTACAAAGCTTGGATTGGGTGGATATGAAATTTTTGGTTGGAGTTTCTTTCTTTTAAGAATGCTGAATATAGGCCCCCAATCTCTTCTGGCTTATAGGATTTCTACTAAAAGGTCCACTGTTAGCTTACTGGGGTTCTCTTTGTAGGTAACCTACCCCTTCTTTCTAGCTGCCTTTAATACTTTTAATTTCATTTTTACCCTGGAGAATCTGATGACTATGTGTCTTAGGGATGGTCATCATGTATAGTATCTTGCAGGGATTCACTGAATTTCCTGAATTTGAATGTTGGCTTCTCTAGTGATGTTAGGGAAATTTTTGTGGATGATATTCTCTAACATGTTTTCCAAGTTGCTTACTTTCTCTCCCTCTTTTTCAAGGATGCCACTGAGTTGTAGATTTGTTTGTTTACATAATACCATATTTCTCTGAGGTTTTGTTTACTTCTTTTTCCTCATTTTTGTCTGACTAAGCTAATTCAGAGAACTAGTCTTCAAGCTGTGAAATTATTTCCTTAGCTTGGGCTATTATGCTGCTAAAGCTTGCCATTGTATTATGAAGTTCTTGTAGTGTCCTTTTCAGCTCCGTTAGATCAGTTTGGTTCTTTCTTAAAGTAGTCATTTCATCTTTCAGCTCCTATACTGTTCCATGTATTCCTTAGATTTCTTGAATTGGGCTTCAACTTTCTCCTAAATTTCAATGATCTTCATTCTTATCCATATTCTGAATTTCATGTCTGCCATTTCAGCTGTTTCAGTCTGGTTAATAATCATTGCTGAGAAACTAGTGCAGTTGTTTGCCGCTGAGAAGACACACTGACTTTTTCATTTGCCAGAGTTCTTGCACTGGTTATTGCTCATCTATGTGGGCTGACGTTCCTTTAATCTCTGAAGTTACTGTTCATGGATGGGGTTTTTTTTGCTTTTGTATCCTTTGATGCCCTTTGGTGGTTTGATTGTGAATTAAGGTGGGTTTGGTTAACTAGCTTTGATTCCAGAAGATTTCAGGGGACCAAGGTTTAGCTTAGCACTCCTAGGCTGCATGCTCTAACTCTTGGGGGCTGGTACTGAGCCCCTGGCTTTGTTCTCTGGCCCCTTGAGATTAGAAACCTGCTGCACTAGAGGGCCTGAGATGTTCCTGATCCACTTCCTCCAATACCCAGCCAAAACACTTTGTTGCTAGCCAAAACACTTTGTTTGGGTGGTAGTGGCAATATCCATGCTCACTCATGTTTGCCAGTGTAACTGCCCAGTGGGTTCACCGTGGCTGCTGCATAGACAGAGCCAAGTTATCAAGGCAGGGGAATTATAATAGAGAAAGAGTAATTCATGCAGAGCCAGCTGTGCAGGAGAACAGAATTGTATATTATTACTCTAATCAGTCTCCCTGACAATTCAGGGATCAGAGTTTTTTATTGTTGTTTTTGTTTTTAGTTAAAAAGTAAATTTTAATGTCAAAAAAGCAAACTTGAGGAGGGCAGAAAGATCACACACAAGGCTATCACTTCACACTTGGAGGGTTGCACAGTGGCCAGGCAGAGGCGCTCCTCACTTCCCAGATGGTGGGCAACTGGGCAGAGGTGTTCCTCACTTCCCAGACGGTGCAGCAGTCAGGTAGAGGTGCCCCTCACTTCCCAGAAGGCGGGGGGACCGGGCAGAGGCACTCCTCACATCCCAGATGGTAGGAGGGTCTTTTAAGGATAACTTGGTGGGTTAGGGGACAGTGAGTCAGGAGTGCTAATTGGTTGGGTTGGAGATTAAATCATAAGGAGACAAAGCTATCCTCTTGTGCTGAGTTAGTTCCTGGGTGGGGGCCGCAAGACCAGATGAGCCAGTTTATCCATCTGGATGGTGCCAACTGATCCATCAAGAACAGGGTCTACGAAATATCTCAAGCACTGATTTGGGATTTTACAATTGTAATATTATCCCCAGGAGCAATTTGGAGAGGTTTAGAATCTTGCAGCCTCCAGTTGCATGACTCCTAAACCATGATTCCTGATATTGTGGCTAATTTGTTAGTCCTGCAAAAGGAGTCTAGTCCCCAGGCAGAAAGGGAGTTTGTTTGCAGAAAGGGCTGTTATCATCTTTGTTTCAAAGCTAAACTGTAAGTTCCTCCCAAAGTTAGTTCATCCTATGCCTAGGAATGAACAAGGAAAACTTGGAGGTTAGAAGCAAGATGGAGTTGGGTTAGGTTAGAACTCTTTCACTGTCTCAATTATAATTTTGCAATGGCAGTTTCACCAACAGCTGCAGTGGTGTGGTTGGTTGCCTATACATAGGTGGGGCAGCGATGGGTGTGCTAGCATCAGTGCACACACTAATGCCAGTGGTGGTGGTGGCACAGTAGGTCCGCTCATCTGTCATTGAACATTTAAGCTGTTTTCATCTGTTGGTTATTGTGAATAATACTGGAATAAACAAGGAAGTGCAGACATTTATTGAAGATCCTAATTTCAGTTCTTTTGGATATATGCCCAGAATTGTCATTGCTGGATCATATGGTCATTTTACTTTTAAGTTTCAGAGGAACATCTCCATACCGTTTGCCATAAAGGCTGCACCATTTTACATTTCCAGCAGTGTACAGGGGTTCTAATTTCCCCACATCTTCACCAACATTGTATTTTCTTTTTTATTTAATAGTGGACATCTCAACAGGTTTGAGATGCTATCCCTTTGTTCCTTCAATTTGCTTTCCACTGATGATGTTGAGTATCTTTTCATACATGTATTGGCCACTTATATGTCATCTTTGGAGAAACACCCTTGCAAGTATTTTCCCACTTTTCAGTCAGACTTTTTTTTTTTTTTTTTGGCTATTAAGTTGCAGGATTTCTTCATATATTTTGGATATTAACCTCTTATCAGGTATATGGTTTCTAAACATTTTTGCCCATTCAATATGTTGCCTTTTCATTCTATTGATTGGCTTTGTAGAACAGAACCATTTTAGCTTGATATAGTCCCACCTGTCTATTATTGCTTTTGTCACATGTGCTTTTGGTGTCATATCCAAGAAATCATTGCCAAAAATCAGTGTCATAAGGTGTTCCTCCTATACTCTGTTCTATGGTTTTTACAGTTTTATGTCTTATATTTAAGTCCTCAATATCCATTTTGGGTTAATTTTTGTGTATGATGTAAAATAAGAGTTCAATTTCATTCTTTTGTACATGAGTCTTTATTTTTTTCATCATCATTTTTTGAAGAAACTTTCATTCCTCCATTGTGTATAATTGGCTCTTGTGTCAAAAATCAGTTAATGGTATATGCATGGGTTTATTTCCCAGGCCCTCTATTCTGTTTCATTGGTTTATATACCTGTCTTTATGCCAGTTCTTTATCAGTCTGTTCAGGCTTTTGTAACAAAAATACCATAGACTTGGTGGTTTTAACAATCAACATTCATTCCTCACAGTTCTGGAGACTGGGAAGACGAAGATCAATGTACTGGTGATTTGTTGTTGGCGAGGATCTGCTTAATGGATCATAGACAGTCATCTTCTCACTGTGTCCTCACATGGCAGAAAAGAACTAGAGAGCTTTCTTTTTTAAAATAAAATAAGGCCACTAAGGCCATTTATGAGGGTTCCATCCTTGTTATTTAATTACTTCCTGAAGACCCCATTTTGCAATATAATCACTCTGGGGGTTATTATTTCAACACAGAAATTTGGACAGAGACAAATATTCAGTCTATAGCAAGTACCATACTGCTTTAATTATTGTAGCCTTGTAACATACAGACATACCTCAGAGATATTGTGGTTTCAATTCCAGATTACCTCAATAGAGCAAACATTGCAATAGAGACACACATACATTTTGTTGTTGTTGTTGTTTGGTAGACATAAAAGTGATGCTTACACTCTACTGTGGTGTACTTAGTGTTCACTATGTGTAAGAAACAATGAACATACCTTCATTTAAAAATACTTTATTGCTAAAAAATTGCTAATGTATTAGTCTTTTCCCATGCTGCTATGAAGAAATAACTGAGACTGAGTAATTTATAAAGAAAAGTGGTTTAATTGACTCATAGTTTCACGTGGCTGGGAAGGCCTCAGGAAACTTATAATCATGACAAAAGGTGAAGGGGAAGAAAGGCACCTTCTTCACAGGGCGGCAGAAAGGAGAAATGTTGAGCAAAAAGGGAAAAGCCCCATATAACAGCATCAGATCTCATGAGAACTCACTCATTATCATGAGAATAGCATGGGGAAAACTTCCCCCATGATTCAATTACCTCACACTGGGTACCTCCCACAACATGTGAGGATTATGGAAACTACAATTCAAGATAATATTTGTCTGGAGACACAGACAGCCAAACCATATTATTCTACCCTTGGCCCCTGTACCCACATTTCGAAATGAAATCACACCTTCCCAACAGTTCCCTCCGAAGTCTTAACTCATTCCAGCATTAACCCGAAAGTCCATGTCCAAAGTCTCATCTGAGACAAGGCAAGTTCCTTCTGCCTATGAGTCTGTATAATCAAAAGCAAGTTAGTTACTTTCTAAACACAGTAAAGTTATAGGCATTGGGTAAATAGACCCATTCCAAATGGGATACATTAGTCAAAATGAAAGGGAAATAGCCCCCATGCAAGTTCAAAATTCAGTAGGGCATTCATTAAACCTTAAAGTTCCAAAATGATCTTTGACTCTATTTCTCACATGCAGGTCACGCCAATGCAAGAGGTGGGTTCCCATGGCCTTTGGCAGCTCCACCCCTGTGACTTTGCAGGTACAGCCCTGCTCCAGGTTGCTTTCATGGGCTGCAATTGAGTGTCTGTTGCTTTTTCACATGGTGCAAGCTGTTGCTGGATCTACCATTCTGGTATCTGTCTGGAGGATCATGGCCTTCTTCACCCAGCTCTACTAGGCAGTGTCCCAGAGGGAACACTATGTGGGGGCTCCAACCCCATATTTACCTTCTGCACTGCCCTAGAAGAGGTTCTCCACTATGTTCCTTCCCCTTCAGAAAACTTCTGCCTGGGCATCCAGGCCTTTCCATATATCCTCTGAAATGTAGGCAGAGGTGCCCGAACATCAGTTCTTGACTTCTGTGTACCCAGAGGCTCAACACCACATGGAAGCTGCCAAGGCTTGGGGCTTGCAACCTCTGAAGCCACGGCATGAACTGTACTTTGGTTCCTTTCAGCCACAGCTGGAGCTGAAGCAGCTGGGATGCAGGCACCATGTCCTGAGGCTACACAGAGCAGGGGCGCCCTAGGCCTGCCCAAGAAACCATTTTTCCTTTCTAGGCCTCCAGGCCTGTGATGGGAGGGGCTGCTGTGAAGGTCTCTGACATGCCCTGGAGACATTATTCCCATTGTCTTGGTGATTAACATTTGGCTCCTTGTTACTTACACAAATTTCTACAACTGTCTTGAATTTTTTCCTAGAAAATGGGTTTTTCTTTTCTACTGCATCATCTGGCTGCAAATTTTTCAAATTTATGTTCTGTCACCTCTTGAATGCTTTGCTGTTTGTAAATTTCTTCCCCCAGATACCCTAAATCATCTCTCTCAAGTTCAACGTTCCATAGCCATTCCTAGGGCAGAGGCAAAATGCCACCAGTCTCTGGGTTAAAGCACGACGAGAGTCACCTTTGGTCCAGTTCCCAACAAGTTCCTTTTCTCCATATGCTCCATATGAGACTACTTCAGCCTGGACTTCATTGTCTATATCACTATCAGCATTTTGGTCAAAGCCATTCAACAAGTCTCTAGGAAGTTCCAAACTTCCCACATCTTCCTGTCTTCTGAGCCCTCCAAGTTTCTAGGGAGTTCCAAACTTTCCCACATTTTCCTGTCTTCTTCCGAGCCCTCCAAAGTGTTCCAACCTCTGCCTGTTACCCAGTTACAAAGTTGCTTCCACATTTTTAGATATCCTTATATCAGCATGCCACTCCCTTGGTACCAATTTACTGTATCCAGTCCGTTCTCATGCTGCTATGAAGAAAATACATGAGACCAGGTAATTTATTAAGAAAAGAGTTTTAATTGATTCACAGTTCCTTTGTTTCATTGGTTTATGTACCTGTCTTTATGCAATGGCTGGGAAAGCCTCAGGAAACTTAACAATCATGATGGAAGGCAAAGGGGAAGAAAGGGGCAGTAGGAAAGGGAAGTGCTGAGCAAAGAGGGAAAAGCCCCTTGTGCAACCATCAGATCTCATGGGAACTCACTATCATGAGAACAGCAACTGCTCACATGATTCAATTTCTTCACATTGGGTCCCTCCCACAACATGTGGGGTTTATGAGAACTACAATTTACGATGAGATTTGGATGGGGACAGAGCCAAACCATATCAGCTAATGATCATCTAAGCCTTCAACGAATCATAATCTTTTTGTTAATACAGCATCTTGCCTTTATGCTGACAGCTGCTGACGTATCAGGGTGGGAGTTGCCGAAAGATGAAGTGACTGTGGCAATTTCTTAAACTACAACAACAGTACATTTCTTGCGTTGCATTGATTAAATCTTCCTTTCTTGAAAGAGTTATCTGTACTATGTGATGCTGTTTAATAGCATTTCACCCACAGCAGATCTTCTATCAAAATTGGGGTCTATCCTCTCAAACCGTGCAGCTGCCTTATCAACTAAGTTTACATAATATTGTAAATTCTTTGTTGTCATTTCAACAATGTTTACAGAATCTTCACCAGGAATATATTACATTTCAAAGAGACCACTTTCTTTGTTCATCCATAAAAGCAACCCCTAACCCATTATACTTTTATTATGAGATTGCAGCAATTTAGGTACATCTTCAGTCTCTGCTTCTAATTCCAGTTATCTTGCTATTTCCACCACATGTGAAGTTACTTCCTTCACGGATGTCTTGAACCTGTCGAAGTCATCCATGAAGGCTGAAATCAACTTTGTCCAAACTCATGTACATGTTGATATTTTGACCTCTTCCCATGATATTGAGAATGGTGAATCTTTTCCAGAAAGCTTTCAATTTACTTTTCCCAGATTTATTAAAGGAATCATTATCTATGGCAGCTATATCCTTAAAATTTTTATTTCTTAATAAGACTTGAAAGCTGAAATTACTCTTGATCCATAGGCTATAGAATGGATGTTGTATTAGCAGACATGAAAGAAAATTAAGCCAACATGGGGTTTTCAAGATGGCTGGCTAGGGACATCGGATGTCAGTTCTCCTGAGAAAGAAGATCAAAATTACTCAGAAATGGACAAGTTCTGAACAGAAAACTGAAGGAAGAGAGCTGTGCTTTGTCAGAGTGTGCACAGAGAGAAGCTGGGGCACAGAAAAGAAAATCAGCAGGAACCTGGCAGAGACTGACCCCAAGGAATATGAAGCCCCACGGAAATGGCAGGTGAAAGTGCTTCTCTGCTCCCCTCACCCTTCTGACAATCTGCTGATAGTGAAACTCTTGGGGAGCTCCTCTGTCCTCGCAATCCAGGTAATGCTATCAGTGAGAATTTGGGAACTTCCTGGGGACAGTTACCTGAGTGGCCAACTCACATAGATGTCCCTGCATGTCTCTCTGACTGAACTGAGATTATTGGTGTCACACTGATTATGCCCATGGTAAGATATGACCCTGCTTGGGGGTTTGTTGCCCTTGAGTCACAATACCACCGCATTCCCTGCAAACATACTCCCACAACCTGCCCTGACTTTGTTAAGCATGGGGGACCAGTGGCCACCTGGAGAGCTGCAGGGGCCCTGGAGATCTAAACCTCAGTATGGACCACCTTTAAGGGAAGGAGAAGCACAGTCCACCAAAGTCACTCTTAGGACAAAGGAGATGCAGGCACAGGGTAATTGCTGAAGGAGCAGCATCGACCCAGGAAAAGACATGAAGATGGGGTCACCTCCCATCCCCCAGCAACCTCCCTGTACACTGCTGCAGATGCAGCAGCAGTTCTTCTCACTGGGAGCCAATGAGAGTGCGCTGGGAGAAAGCATTTTTCACACTTATCACGGCTGCTCCCCTCTACCCACCAAGTGAACCCTGACTTCTGGGGCTTTCATAACGGGGATGGGGTCCAAGCTACCCTTCCCTACACAAAGCGACAGTGCCTGGGAATGAAGAAGATACTGTGGAAATTCCTTCCCTAGAGAGGGAGAAGAGGCTATGCCCCAAGCCCCATTTTTAATGGTAGCCATCAGAAAGACATATCTATTACCCACAGCCACACTGCAGTTGGGAACCAAAGGACAAAATCCTTAAACTGAAGGTCATGAGCCCTCTGACAGGGGCATGATAGGGAAGTAGATTATGTTTTTCCCAAATCAGCATAAGGAGTTGGTGAACCCTCCACCCTTTCCACAAGACCTCAGTGCACCCCAACACAATCTCTTCCCACCACTCTCATCAGGGAGGTGCTTGCACTTAGCAATAGCCTACCTGTCAGCTCTTACTCTTAAGCACTGTCTAATAGACTGCAGCCTGAACTGCACTGTCAAATTAAAAACCTACTACTCAATTGGCTTAGTCCTATTCCATGAGATCAACTTTCTGAGACCTTGACACCCTCAGTTCTGCAGGAAATAGTGTGTTGGCTCATACATCTAATACATCACTCCAACAAGCAACATCTGAGAAAGCCACCACTCAGATGGCTAAATGAATTCACAACTACAGGAATTTCACCACTAAAGGAATTTACCATTAAAATATTCACCACTAAAGGAATTTCAAAAGCTATCCACAACCAAGGAGCCCATATAGAGCCTTGGCCTCCTGAACAGTAACCCAAAATGAAGCAAAACAATCTTACGCAACATATACCACAGACATACTCTCAAGGAAAAAAGAATTTAAAACTTAAAAACTTCATCCAAATGATGTGAATTAAAAAATAAGAAGTGAGAGCTACCTCAGATGAGGAGGAATTAGCATAAGAACTCCAGCAGTTTGAAAAGCCAGTGTTGTGACACTTTCAAGGGATCATATCAACTTTCTAGCAGTGAATCCTACATACATTGAAGTGTCTGGAATGACAAGTAAAGAACTCAGCATATTGATTTTGAGGAAACTCAGCAAGATCCAAGAGAAAATTGAAATTCAATTTAAAAAACAGAAAAATAATATAGAAATATGAAAGATAAGATAGTCATATTTTTAAAAAATAAAATTTCTAGAATTAAAAAATTTACTAAAGGAATTTCAAAATACAATTGTAAGCATTCACAATAGGCGAGATCAAACACAAGAAAAAATTTCAGAGCCCAAAGACCAGTCTTTCAAATTAACGCAGTCAGACAAATATAAAGAAAAAAGTATTTAAAGAAATTATCAAAGCCTTTGAAGAATATGGGATTATGTAAAATGACCAAATTTATTGGCATTCTTGAGAGATAAAGAGAAAAGGTAAGCAACTTGAAAAACATATTTGAGGGAATAATTCAGGAAAATTTTCCTAATCTTGCTATAGAGGTCCACATCCAAATACAAGAAATTCAGAGAACACCTGCAAGAAACTATAACAACACAACTGTCCCCATGACGTGTAATCAACAGATTATCCAAGGTCAACCCAAAAGGAAAAAAATCTTAAAAGTAGTTAGAGAATAAGGGCAAATTACCTATAAGGAGAATCCCATCAGACTAACAGCAGACTTCTCAGCAGAAATCTTATAAGCCAGAAGATATTAGGGGCCTATTTTTAGCCTTCTTAAAAAGAATGCCAGCCAAAAATGCTATTTCCCACTCAACTCAGCTTCGTAAATAGAGGAAAAAGAAAATCTTTCCCAGAAAACAACATTAATCCACTTGTACATCTCCATTAGAACTCCTGGGTGTTTAGGTGCATTGTCAATAAGCAGTAATAGTTTGAAAGAAATATTTTTTCTCTGAGCAGTAAGTCTCAACAGAGGGCTTAAAATATTTAGTAACCTATGTTGTAAACAGGTGTGCTTCCAACTAGCTGTCATTTTGTGGCATTTATAGAATACAGACAGAGTAGATTTAGCATAATTTTTAAGCATTCTAGGACTTTTAGAATGGTGAATAAGCATTGGCTTGAACTCAAAGTCACTAGCTGCATTATCCCCTAACAGGAGAGGCAGACTGTCCTTTGAAACTTTGAAGCAAAGCATTGATTTCTCCTTTCTAGCTACAAAAGTCCTAGATAGCATCTTCTTTTCATCTCTACTGAAAATCTATTGTTTATTTTGTGTATCTTCATCAATTATCTTAGCTAGGTCTTCTGAATAACACAGTTATTCTGAATAAACACAGTTCTTGGCAAACCAAAACAATTTCAATAGTAACATCAAAGATCACTGATTACAGATAACCATAACATATATTATAATAATAATGGAAAAGTTTGAAATGTCGCTAAAATTACCAAAATGAAGGCATGAAGTGAGCAAATGCAGAGTTGCCACAGACCTTCAATTTGTAAAAAAAATTAAATAAAATAAAATAAAGCAGTATCTGAAAAGGGCAATAAAGTGAAGCACAATAAAATGAGCTACATTTGTACTTTGAAATTAGCAAGTGTGACACTTCCAACTTCTTTATTCTTCCTTAAGATTCTTTTTATTATTTATTTGTTTGTTTGTTTGTTTGTTTACTTACTTATTTATTTATTTATTTTGAGGCAGAGCCTAGCTTTGTCACTGAGGCTGGAGTATAGTGGTGCAATCTCTGTTCACTGTAACCTCTGCCTCCCAGATTCAAGCAATTGTCCTGCCTCAGCCTCAGAGTAACTGGGATTACAGGTGCTGCCACCACGCCTGGCTAATTTTTGTATTTTTAGTAGAGACAGGGTTTTGCCATGTTGGCCAGGTTGGTCTCGAACTCCTGACTCCCAAAGTGCTGGGATTACAGGCATGAATCACTGGGCCCGGCCACCTTCTTAAGGTTATTTTTGACTTTCCACGGTCCTTTGTGGTTTCATATGAATTTTATGGTATTTTTTTCCATTTTTGTAAAAATTTTTATTGAAAATTTGATAAGAATTGCACTGAATCTTTAAATGCTTTTGGGTAGTATATACATTTTAACAGTAGTGTCTTCTAATCCATGAACATGGATGTCTTTCTGTTTATTTTTGTCTTTTTAAATTTATTTTATTTCATCAGTATTTTGCAGTTTTTAGTGAACAACTGCTTTACCTACATAGTTAAGTTTATTCCTACATATTTTATTCATTTTGATGTTATTTGAAATGAGATTATTTTCTTATTTTTTTCAGATAGTTTGTTGTTAGTGTACAGAATTATAAGAAATAGAAAATCTGAACAGACCAATGATAGTAAGGAGACTGAATCAGTAGTCAAAACCTCCCAACAAAGAAAATCCCAGAACCAGATGGCTTCACTGGTGAATTCTGCCAAACATTTAAAGAAAAACTAGCACCAGTCTTTTCAAACTCTTCCAAAAATTTGAGGAGGGAATACTTCCAAACTCATTTTCTCATTTCTGAGGCCAGTATTGCCCTGATACACTTAAAATACTACGAAGAAAAAGAAACAAAAATTAAAAAATTAAAAAAACTACAGGGTAATATCCCTGATGAACATGAACATAGATGAAAAAATTCATAACAAATACTAGCAAACTGAATTCAGAAGCACATTAAAAGGATTACATACTATAGCCAAGTGAGATTCATCATTGGGACTCAAAGATGGTTCAACATAAGCAAATCAATAAATATGATACAATACATGAACAGAATGAAGAATAACAGTGTATGATCCACCTCAGTAGATGCATAAAAAGTATTTGACAAAATCCAACATCCTTTCATGATGAAAACACTCAACAAACTAGGAACAGAAGAAAATTACCTCAATATGGCAAGGGGCATATATGAAAAGCTGAGAGTCAATATCATACTCAACTGTGAAACACTAAAAGCCCTTACTCTAAGATCAGAAGGAAGGCAAGTATGGCCCCTTTCACCATTTCCATTCAACAGAGTACTGAATGTCCTAGCCAGAGCAATTAGGCAAGAAAAAGAAATAGAAATCCTCCCAATGGAAAGGAAGAAATAAAGTTATCTCTGTTCACAAAGGTCATAATCTTATACGTAGAAAACCCTATGGACTCAACATACATCAAAAACTGTTTTTAACACTAGCAAATGAATTAAGTAAAATTTCAGAAAACAAACTCATCATGCAAAAATCAGTGGCCATTTAGAATTATTGTGTGACTTAAATATATATCCAAGTCTTTCATTTAGTTTTCAGGAGCAAGAGGGAAATAGTACTGATTTATGACTACAAAAAATTGTTGACTGTATGCACCTGTATGTACATAATTACAGCTACATAAGAACATATTTTGTAGGGCATATAACATAGGACACTAGCTCCCAAATGGCATTTAAATTCTTGATATTAAAACCCTCTAAAATGTATTTGCTTTACACACTAGAGACAAACAGCTTGTGATGCCACCTTGCCCCAGGAGACAACATTGCTTTTTTCACAGCTACGACATTTTGTCTTTAAAATGTCTCTTCTCTTTCTGTTGTGAATGGAGAATTTTTCAGTTGTTTCTAATTTTTTATGGTTGAGAGATAGAACTATATTTTCTAGAATAATAATGTTGGAATTAGGAAAACTTTGAGGCCACTGAATAATTAAGTTTGACATTCTTGGCTCTCTGAAAAGTGCCTAAGGTAGGAAGAAGTACCATGCTGTCTTACAAAGTATATTACGTTGCTTTTTTTGTCATCATTGGAGGTAAATCTCAGGAATGTTAAGGAAGAAATGCACATCAAAAATTTAGCAAATTAGATTTTTCCCCAGATCTTTATGAGATGTGACATTAAAATATCTGGGCATTATACAAGCCAAAATAGGATTGTCTCTATTACAGGTCACTCTAATTTTTATTTTATTTTATTGTCCAGAATCCCATTTCTGAGACTTCATCATGTGTATTTACACCAAGCAGGCGGTTAGGAAGTGCCATCTACCGATTGTTTTACTTTCTAAGTTATAGACTCTATAATGCCCTTTCATATGTCAAACTATAATTAAAACAAAACACATGAGAATAGAATCCAAGTATTACTTTAATAGCTTAGGCATTTGTGGTTAGTACAGATGACTTTTTTCTATTTGTTTTCAGAAGCCCAAATACCGTAAATAGAATCCTGCAGCAAGCCTTGTGTTTCAACTGTGTAACAGAGGCTTGAACTGCGGATTTTTAGCAATTCTACTTCAAAGGAAAGCAGACTAGTCAGCAGCTCAATTTTGTCCTTTTGAAGCAAACAATAATAGACTTGCCAGTTTGCAAAATGTGCACATATGACTAGTGTATCAACATTGTTAAATAAAAGGTTATTGCATTAAATAAGATGACCTTGCTACCTTTTAGTCGCAGTCTTAGAGAGCAAACTTGTTTTAATTAGCAGTCAGCAAGCAGACTGTAACTTCACTGAAGGAGCATTGAAGAATCACTGCCTATTAACAACCCAGCGGTAAGTAAGCCAGCACAAATACTTATAACCAAATAGTGTGCATTTCAGGAGTGGAAAGGATTAGCTATTGGGCACACAACACAGTGGAGGAAATTGCTTTATTCCCAGTACTGCTGGGTACCAGGAGGCAATCACTGTGCCTCCAGCCCATTAACAGCATTCAGAGTGTTGCTTCCCATAGAAGGGGTTATTGGCTAACCACTGGGTGACCAATTAAATGCTATGAATAAGTCCCAAACCCAGCAGCATGGGGCCTGTTTGTGGCACAGTGGTATCATTACTAAAGTGAAAAACTTGATGAGAAAGGAACATATTTAATTATAGAACTATACAAATGGCTAATTAGGACCATAAAGTGAAATGAATGACTTTCCAGTGGATTTTTGAATGTTACTGATAACTGCTTAGCTTCTTTGGAGACCATGAAAGTGATCTACAGCCAGAGCTTGCATGTCATGGTAATGGATGGATCTTCATTAGAGGAAGCTTTTTTGACCTGGTTGCTCAGGTAGCATGGGTTCTAAAGACAATCCTTGATTCCTTTCACTGCAAGGGTTCTTTCACTCCAACCCCCTGGTCTCTCATGAGTTCCGCTTGCTTTCACAATAATTCTTATGGGTTTAAATGCAGAAACATTATCTGCAATAGTCACTCTCCATCAGTTGGAAAACTGAATGGCAAAAGAGTGTCACTGGTTAGTGGGAAACACCGATCCATGCTTAAGTTTAGCTTTTAAACTCTAGAATTAATCCTAAAATCTGCAATTACACTTTGCTAATTCAGGCATCTCAATTGCTAAAATGTCATGAATCCTTTAAATGGAAGAATTATAATTTAAGGCTGTGTCTACCTAGTGACTAAGATTAAGTTAAGAAAAACAAAAAAAAAGAGAAACATTGGAAATTGATCTGAAATCATGAAAATGAAAATCAATGTAATTGACTTCTTGCTATCAATTGCTGGAGCAATCTTTTGTTTTGAATGTGTTTGTGTGTTTTATGTTCATTTTGTAAGTACAGGTTTAATGAAACTAATTTTATTTTTGTTTATCAAAAATTTAATAAACATCTCTAATGTATAAATAAGTGCATTAAAACTGTGCAGAAACATCACCTTCCTGGTAGAGTAAGAAATACTCAGTGCTAGCAAAGAATTACACACTTCTAGTCAGGTAACTATACAAAAGGCTTACTTGATGTCACTTAATGTTATTGAATGCTTGCCTTTGCTTCTATTTTTATAATTTAATTTTATTTTCATTAAAAAATTATTGTTACAAGATAAAAAACTCTGCAGTATATATAGTAAAGAGAACAATTTTATCACCTCTGAACTCTGTCTACTAAATTTGCTAGTCACTATTACATTGTGAAGGGCGTAGTAACCACCTTCCTGGTTATCAAGATTTGGTGAAAGATACTGATGCTAGATGAGTTTAAAACACTGTGGCTAGAAATTTGAATGAGAATGCTATAAATTTTCTACATTGGTAAATACATTATGTATTCCTAGATGATTTTATTCAACAGCAAAGTCAAGGTCAATATAAATATGTACCCAATTCTGCTTCTGAGAATGCTAGAATAGTGAAAGTGTGTACTGACTGACTCCATCTCCACCAATCACAAGAATACTTGTCATGAACTTGTTGACTGACTGCTTAGTCAGCATTCATATAAATATTATTTTATTTTTAACTTAGTGACTGAAATGATTTGGAGAGTTCTAAAGCTAGCACAGATCTCCAAAGATCATCTGATATGGACCTTTCTATCCAGGCAAACTACATTTTACCCATCCAAGGAAGTGATGGCGCCTTACGTTTAAAATATCCTCAGATATGCAGAGCCCGTGATCTTCCTTTCAGGTCGATGCCCATCCTGATCACATCTGTGACCAAAAAGGCATCCTTCTTAACTCCAATTTCTCTTGTTAATATGTCTATATGTTTTGTCAACAACTGCCCTGTAGTTAGTGACCTCTAAAAACATTCCTCACCAGTTAAAAAGAGGCATAACTATGTAAACCAAAAATAAAATAATAAGCCTCCCAATCAACTGAATGGACTCACTTACTGACCAAAGGGATCCCAAAGAAACCTGAAAAACTAGTTCAGGCCATGATGGGAAGGGAGATCATGCCTCATTATACCCTCTCCCTGTGGTGTTTAGGCACAACAGATCAACATTAACATTAAAATACAGATCCTAAGACTGACAGAACAGACTCTTTGTAGCAAAAAGCTACCAAATTCCAACCTGTTTCCTGTATTGCATCACACAACAGATAGCAGGCCCTGAAGGCAATACAAATATTTTACCCCAAAATATATTTCTTTGACATAGTTTGAAATGTCTCCGTAAAGCTGTCTCTTGTGGGTAAAATTTGTATTCTGTAGAAAATCTCCTCCCTTTTCTAGGTCTTTTCCAAGTCTGATACCTTTTAAGGTCTGAAAAGAGACATTTACAGGCCGGGCATGGTTGCTCACACTTGTAATCCTAGCACTTTGGGAGGCCAAGGCCTGTGAGTATAGTACACATGATTAATATAGTATAGTATACTATACGAGATTGGGAGTTCGAAACCAGCCTGGCCAAGATGGAGAAACTCCATCTCTACTAAAAATACAAAAATTTGCTGGGTGCGATGGCAGACACCTGCAGTCCAACCTACTTGGGAGCCTGAGGTAGGAGAATCGCTTGAACCTGGTAGGCGGAGGTTGCAGTGAGCTGAGATTGCGCCGCTGCACCCTAGCCTAGGCAACAGAGCAAGACTCTGTCTCAAAAAATAAAAATAAAAAGAGACATTTACATTGACCATCTATTCTCTCTGAAGTCTGCTACTTACAGGCTTTGTTTACATGAGAAGAATCTTGGCTTCCACAATGCTCCTTATCTTTCTTTTTGAGGGGGGTGCTTAACTCTTTTAACCATTTGTCAATCAGAGAATCTTTGTATCCACCTATCACCTGTAATACCCACCATCCACACCTCTTTTCCTACTTCCAGATGTCCCACAGTTCTAGGTCAAATCAATGTGTGCCTTATGTGTGTTGATTTATATATTTCCCTGTAACTTCGGACACACTAAAATGTATAAAATCAAACTGTAACCTGACTGTTTTGGGCACATATTCTCAGGACCTCTTGAGGTTGTACCCTGGGCCATGGTCACTCATATTTAGCTCAGAATAAAACTCTTTAAATATTTTACAGAGTTTGACTTTTTTTTTGTCAACAACTATAGACACTCAAAAAATTCTTTAAACTTCTCTGGCTCTCTAGAAGTGAGATATTTCAAATGATCATTATTTTTTGTTTTCTTCCTCATAGTTCACTTTAAGATTATTTTTAAGTATATAAACTATAAAAATGTTACATATAAATTAACTCTGCACTAATATTTACTATTATCTTGAAGATTATATTGCCTTTTAATTACATGTCAGGTATTTTGCATAGCATATGTGACTAAAGTGTAACTTTTCACTGATTGCATACTGATTATTTTGGTTGCTTTGGCTTCTGAATCTACTGAATATATCTTAATTAAATTTATCTCTATCCTATTCTTGATGGCATTGTTAATATATCTGTTTCAGATAAAACAAGAACTCTGCCACACTTCCTCATATTCAACTTTAAGATAGTATTTTCTACTTTACTACCTAAAGCACAAATAAGAGTCTTAAAAATGTTTCCATTACTTTTGTTAAGGCTTTACTTAAAATAGCTAAATAATAGAAAAAAAAAAAACAGACAAAAATGTAAACCAAATATAGCTATGCTTTTATTAGGTATTTTTGTTATTTCCTGAAGAAACTCAGTTTGGATTTCAAAGGCTTTGCTGAATCATGTATACTATTTCTGAATGCATTCTTGAGGGAGGACAAAGAAAGAATTTACCCTACACACAAACAACAAATATCTTTAGTATTTGTTCTACTTCTCTTTGCAAATCCCACATCACAGGCAGCTAACTCTAGTATTTCTTGTCTCTCTCCCCTTGATAAAACTTTAGCGAACTTTAGCCAGTTCTTCTGTTTGGCTTTCCTTTCCCTTTCTTTTCCTAACTCTACTTTCTCACCCCTCCCAGTTTCCTGGCCACCACGCACTGGGATCATCAAAGAAAGAGGTCAGAAATCATCAAGCAAAATGGCCTGAAGAAACCAAAAAAAAACAGGGGGGGGGAGTTTTTGGATGCTTATATTTGATATTTCTGACTCTGTCTCATTCATATAAATGGTCAAAGTAAATGATGGTGAGCTCATTTGAAGGAATATAATCCAATTATAAAGGTAATTATTATGAGCACTATATAACCACACAGATAAATGTTTATGGTGTAATCTCAATGGAAAGAAAAGGACAGATTTTAGAGCAGAATACTTACCAACAAAGATTGCAAAATAAATAAATATATATACTGTTAGGGTAAAAAAATGTTCATTAACAGGTGAACAGATAGACAAATTATGCTATGGGCACACACTATAATGCTACTCAGCAATACATAAAAATACACACAAACACATCCATGCCTATTGATATGGTTTGGCTCTGTGTCCCTACCCAAATCTCATCTCAAATTGTAATCCCCACGTGTCAACAGTCTGGTGAGAGGTGATTAGATCATGGGGGCTGTTTTCCCCATGCTCTTTCATGATAGTGAGTGAATTCTTATGAGATCTAATGGTTTTATAAAGGGCTGTTCCCCCTTGGCTCATTTGCTCTCTCTTGCCTGCTGCCATGTAAGACATGCCTTTCCTTCTCTCTTGCCTTAACTGCCGTGACCGTAAGTCCCCTGAGGCCTCCTCAGTCATGTAAAACTGTGAGTCAACTAAACCTCTTTCCTTCATATATTACCTGGTCTCGGACACTTCTTTATAGCAGTGTGAAAATAAACTAATACACACACATAGACACATACAGGAAATAAAAAAGAAAATAAAATAAATCCAACAGAGATTAATGAACAAAATTACACATAAGTCTCAAATCTAATTCAATTTTTCAGCAGTCAGTATAATAATGAAGACCCATTCCACAACTCAATGTAATAATCAGATACAATTAATTAGTCTCTTAAGTGAAGCACAAATCCTGAAAATGACATAAAAGAAAAAATTATCTTGTAGGTCACATTTGATATCATGTTATCAATATAAGAACATCCTCAACAGCATACATTTCTTAGAGACAAGTACACATTTTACATGAGAGTTTTTGAAAAAGTTTGTCTGTATATGTCAAAGTAAATTCATAAAAAAGAGAAACTAAAAGTGGGGGGATGAGGTATGGTGGTGTTTGATGAGTTGCAGAGAAATAATGAGGTCCACATCTGTAGCAGATGGCTAACATTGTAGTTTAAGATAAGCCACACTGTAATGCTTTTTAGAGGAACAAGTAGATTTTAGATGCTTGGTCAATCAACTGGATTTGATGGGTATTAAGTATCAGTTCTATTCCCTGACAAGCGTCTGAGGTACAGATCTTCTACACTGTCAGTAATATACAAAGCCATAAACTTTACAAACAGGTTGAATTGAAGTAGATTAGGATTCTTTTGTTTGAAAACAGTAGGATTTATAAATGTTTTGCTCCTAGGCAAAACACTAGCTGCAAGTAGTGCACATATAGATGTATACGCACTCATAAAATAATCTTGCATCTAATCTTTTCATGTACATGAATTTTAATGGGAGAAATGTCTCTTAAAGATAAAATAGTGGAAGCTAGAGAAGAAGCTAGAAAAGGCAAGGAGACACTTCAGAATGATGCAGGTCTAACATTGGTACAAGAGAAGCAAGGCACAAGGATTAGGTAGAAAGAGTTTTAGACTAGTGAACAGTCCAAGAAAATTTTGACTAAACCAATAAAGAATCCTAGATCTCAAGTTCCCATTTAAAGAGGTCCCATATCTTATATAAATAGACCGACATTAGTATTCACACTAAGCTCAGACACTGACTGGGAGCAGTCTGTAGAAGCGTGTCTTCAGTGTAAATGCAGTGGCAAACTCAAAAGGATCACATATGAGACCATCAGTCCATTACATTCTCTGCAGCAGAATATATATGAGTGGGACATTTTCATGTCCACCACAGGAGGCTTGTTATGTATGTGGAAAACATATTTCTTGTGATTGGCAACATAAATAATACATGTTTGCAATATGAATTAATACTATCTGTGTGTTGTAAAATCAACTTCTAAGGATAAACTTAAAATGTTTACTGGTAGGTAGTCTCTCAGTCAAGCAGAGAAGAAAATGTAAATCTTCTCTGGAATCATATAACTTACAACAGGCGTCATTAAACTTCATTTTAAAGAAAAGTAACACAATCAAAATTACAAGGTACAAAAATGAGTAAGGAACCATGAGTGTAAGCCTGTAGAAACAACACACAGTAGAAAATGATACTTAAGAATAAATGTAGATTGTATGCAGTGTCTCACATCTATAATCTTAACACTTTGGGAGGCTGAGATGGGAGGATCACTTGAGCCTAGGAGTTCATGACCAGCCTGGCCAATATAGCAAGACCCTTTCTCTAGAAATTTTTTTTCAGTTAGCCAGACATGGTGGCACAAACCTGTAGTCCCAGCTATATGGGAGGCTGAGGTGGGAGGATTGCTTGAGTCCTCAAGGTTGAGGCTGAACTGAGCTGTGATGGTATCACTGTACTCCAGCCAGGGCAACAGAGAGAGATCTTGTCTCAAAAAAATACATTAATTAATATAAATAAATGAATTTAGATATTAGAACTACCAGAAAACAAGATACAAGACAATTACATTTAATATCATTTAATATGTTTAAAATATAAAAGAGATAAAAATATGCACAAGATATAGATTATAAATATAAAAACAGATTTAAAAAATAATAACTCTAAAATTGGAAAATAATTTTTAAAACTCAATCGATAGATTAAAGTAGGTGTCAGCAAACTATGGCCCATGGGCTAGCTGCCTGTTTTTGTAAATCTGTTTTATTAAATACAGTCATGCTCATTTGTTTATCTATCATCTATGGCTGCTTTCATGCTACAATGGCAAAATAGCATGGTGGCAACAGAGACCACAGGAGCCAGGAGCCTGACAGACAAGTTGACACTCTGGTACTTTTAATAAATAACTCCTGGATTAAACAGATGATTAGATTCAGCTGAAGAAAGAATTAGTTCATTGGAAGAAAGAGTCAAATAAATTATCCTGCATGTAACACAGAAGAGACAAAGACATGGAATATATATGAAAGGGTTGGTATGTAGGAATGATAAAAATAAAAGGAAATATCATATACCTAAATGAAGTTCAGAGGGAGGAAAGGAGAAAGAATGGGGAAAAGGTCCTATTAAAAAAGAAAATGGCTATAAGTATTTTCACAGTTATTCAAAGAAAACAATTCTTAGCTCTGAGATTTCCAAGAAATCACAGGAAGACACATAAGAGATCACCAAAGAAAATATTTCTTCAGACAAGCCAAAGAGAAATGAGAGATCAACTACAAAAGAATTGCAATCTGAAAGATGAGAGACTTCTCAGTGACAATAAAAATAGAAGACAATAGAATCATAGCTCCCATGTGCTAAGATGAAATATCAGGGAATATAGAATTCTATACATAACAAAATTAGATTTTGGTAATAAGGACAAAAGAAAAACCAGGTAATATAGTTCAGGTCAGAAATATGACACCTGATTAAAAAAAGAATATTGAGCAAAAACTTTAGTTAATATGGGGTAAATCTAAACAAACACTGAATATAATAGAAATAATAATTATGTTTAACATATATTAGAGGTCAAAAATCAGACTAAAATATTTCTTGAAACATACTTGAAATCATAGCATATGATAGCATTTAATATGAGACAGGCTAATGGGTCTTAAAGTATTCTAAGATCATTGATTTTCAAGAAGAAGATAAAAACGGTTTAATTTTAGATTTTGCTAATTTAATTATAATTTTAAAAAAGAGCCAGAAACCATAAATTAATGACATACAACACTTAACTTCAAAACAAGTAAAAAAAAGAATGAGAAAAAGGGAAAAATAAGTCAAGAAACATGCTAGTGAAAGAAACAAAGAAAAAACGAGTTTGCTTAGTTAAAAGTCTGTGATAAAATAGGAGTAATGAATCCAATTACCAATCATATCAATCATGATAAATATAAGTGAACTAAACTATTCAATTAAAAAGCAGATTTTCAATGGCCAGGCATGGTTGCTCACACTTGTCATCCCGCACTTTGGGAGGCTGAGGCAGGAGGTTGAGGTCAGGAGTTTGACATTATCCTAGTCAACATAGCAAGACCCTATCTCTATTTTTTTTTAAATAATTCAAACTGGAATTTAAAAAATAAAATTCTGTCATATGCCTTTTATGCTATTGATAACTAAAATATAAAAAGAAATTTTGAAATCAAAGGGCTGCAAAACATAAAGGGAATGCTATCTATCCAAAAGAAAGATATGTAGTTATATTAATATCATGAAAAATAAAATTTGAGGCAAAAATTAATACTAGAAATACTAAGGCACTTCATAAACATAAAGGTTGCAATAGGATGATCTGGTAATTATAAACTTGCAGTTATTTAATAACATAGCTTCAAAATATGTAATGACAAATTTAACTTAACTACAAAAATAAATGGTCAAAACCATGTTTCTTATGGAAATTTTAAACATGTGTCTCTCAGTAAACCATGGATCAAGCAACCCAAAAATCTATAATGATGTTATTTGAATGTCAAATTATAAAGCCTAAAATAACATATGGATAATAAACATTAGGCTGGTCAGAAAACATTTTCTTCAAGTTCATATGGGAAGACATTTGCAAAAATTGGCCATGTGCTCAGATTTAAAGCTATCCTTCAATTTCAGAAAATTTATACTGGTCAAACCAGCTTCTGACCAGAGGGCAATTAAGTTC
This sequence comes from Theropithecus gelada, assembly GCF_003255815.1. Lineage (NCBI taxonomy): Eukaryota > Metazoa > Chordata > Mammalia > Primates > Cercopithecidae > Theropithecus > Theropithecus gelada. The sequence continues at coordinate 87,557,899 of NC_037683.1, forward strand.
ATTTAACAAAAAGCAGAGAGGGAACTTAGAAGATACAATCTCTTTGGAAATTTATATAGCATACTTCCAAACAAACCAAAAGTCAATGAGGAATAATGAAATATTACAAATACATAAAACTGAACAAAAGTAGTAATACTAAAGTAAAATATGTTAAATTTTAAAAGTTTCTTAATCACATAGCCACCAGTGACTGAGCAACTATCAAAAGTAATGGCAAAAACTGCAATTACTTTTGTACCAAAGAATAATTTGTTGATTTAATGTAATTTTAATTAATTTGAAATTGAATTTAAATAGCCACATGTAGCCAGTGGCTGCTGTATTGGACAGCACAGATACGGAGCATTCCCACCATCATGAAAAGTTCTACTGAACAGTGAAGATCAAGGACAGAGGCTGTGTGTGTGTCAGTGTGTGTGCGCATGTGTGTTTCTGTAAAGAACCAGAGTAATACCTTGTTGGTCTTTTGGTCTCTGTTTCACTTTGCTCTTGTAATACAAAAGCAAACATAGAGAATACACAAATGAATAGGAGTGGCTGTTCTGAAATAGATTTTGTCTGTTTTGGTTTTGTTTGAGAGAGGGTCTCACTCCATCCCCCAGGCCTGAGTGCAGTGGCACAATCACATCTCTCTGCAACCTGAATCTCCCAGGCTCAAGCGATCGTCCCACCTCCGCCTCCTGAGTAGCTGGGACTACAGGGTTGCACCACCACATCCAGCTAATTTTTGTATTTTTTGTAGAGATGAACTCCTTGAGTTTAGGAACTTGAGACCAGCCTGGGCAACATGGCAAAACCCCATCAGCCTTGACCTCCCACAGTGCTGGGATTACAGGCATGAGCCACCATGACCAGCCTAAAATAAAATTTTATTTCCAAAAGGCAAGCAGCCAGGCAACAGACTGTAGTTTGCCAACCTCTGATCTTAGAAGAATATGACAGAGGAAAGAAGTCTTCCTCAGTTCTCAGTATTCCAGGTAAGGATCTAGTATTGCTTATACAACACAGTGACAAAACTTTGAGTTTATAATTTTTGTTATTTAGATGATATACACCACTGGATAGTGAAGAAAGAAAAACATAACCTGTTCTACTCTCCCATCTCCCAAAAAATGACTCTGAGAAACAAATTCCTTTAAGAAATTCAATCTCAAGGAAAAGAACTCTAAATGAAATGTCTAAATCATCTTCACCTTCCCTAACATTTGAATATTCTGTTTTCCAAATCCAAATCAAGTTTGATTGTGTCATCACTAGAATCTGAAGTAGAGCCCTCTATCAGCTTCTTGTAGCTCACGTGCTTTTCAAACACGTATCTTCTCCATTTAATGATAATATGGTAAGCTATTTGGTTGATGTCAGCCTGGACAGTGTAGATTTAGTTTTGCTGTACAGTAATAAAGGAAGAAAGGTAGAAAAGATGAAACAAAAGTAAACAAGAATGTTATCCTCTGGGATATTCACTGTGGAGAGATTAACACTGAGGTAAGTCACTGAACTATATTGAAGAGTTACTCCTGAGAAGTATGGGGCTGTTGTTAGGAAACAACACAACCTTGTAAAGTGTAGGTAGAAGAAGCCTATGACGAAACCTGAGAGTGAGAGTTTAGTGAGATAGGAGACAAGCCAAAAAGTAACTCTGTCTTTAAGGCCCTCTAGCCTTTCCCCACTGGGGCCTAAATGTCTATTGTGGTTTCAGACATAGATAAGGAAGTTATTTCTGATCCCCTGCGCTCTCAACCTTCTCCCTCATTTGTTGAATCTGCCCCTATTCCAAACACCTGGTAATCTGACCTCGGTTTTTATTTTCGTTTATTTATTTATTTGTTTACTTATTTATTTATTTATTTATTGTTGAGATGAGTTCTCACTATGTTGCCAAGACTGATCTTGAACACCTAGTCTTAAGCAATCCTCCTACCTTGGCCACCCAAAGCACTGAGATTACATGTATGAGCCACTGCGTCCAGTTTAACTCCAGTTTTTACGTGTACCCTCTTTTCAAAGTTCTGTTTTATTTTGCATAACCAGTTTTCTGACTCCCAATATCCCTGGTTCAATTTTGCAAGAAGAACTGAGCTCTTTTTCTCTGAAAATTAATAGTGCGGTGATTACCTCTGCATGGATTATTGTTACTTATTAAAACAGAGCTTTCTCTGAACCTGTCTAATTATTTCTAACTACTGGTAATGATTCTCTACTTAAATTCCATGGGCCAGCAACATAAAAACACTCTCAACATTTCACTTAACAAATTTATCATCAAAATTGAGATTCTTAGCTAAGCCAATAATTATTCTTCATCTTGGCACAGCAAACAGAATACCAGACATTCATTACTTTGCTAATAGCTGTTTCCTATTTATACACCAGCTCTTTTTATTTTTCCTTTTACTACAAACAGCAACAGATGCACAAAACATTTTGGCAATATCATCACTAAAAATACAATTTTCACTAGTGATAAAATACGTCAAAATTTTTATCTTTGAGTAATGGAACTGATTAATTTTTTGTTGTTGCTCCTTTTCATGGACTTTCTACAATTCTCTATACAGATCAAGTGTTACTTTTGTCATGGAGGGAAAAAGTAAAATAGTCTCAATTTTTAAAAAATGGTCAAAACTCTGTGGCCAGTGTTTGTCTATTGATATATCTAGTTGTTCTAATGCTACCTTTTAAAAATGCATGTACCACCTGAAGAAAAAGGCCTGTCTTGAGAAAAGTAATGAAAGTTGGCAGGCATGTCTAAGTATATAAAATCTGACCTTATTTTCAGTTTTTTTCAACCATAGGTACAAATGTAGGAAAATTAAACCAATTCAGTAAGTTTCCTTCATTTTGTCTTTAAAAGCCACAAATTTGCCAGAATGTTTTTGTTGCTGTTGTTGTTGTTTTTATAGCAGGTTGCTTTGAAATGGCATTTCTTAATTCGGCAGAAGTGGTTTTCTAAACATACTTCTATGTGAGCTCTTAAGTGCACCTATGTGTAATATACCATGAAAAATATTATAAAAAGCAGAAAGGTTCTCCTTCGTAGAGTATTTTATGCTTCTCAGTAGCTAATCAAAAGTTTCAACTTTCCCTTAGAATGTTATAGATACAAAAACAATAGGGAATATTCTCCAGTTCCTAAAAATATAATCCATACTTTTTTACTTTGAATAAATTGCAAATATTTTTTTCCCAAAGCAAAATATGTATTCTTCAGAGCTAATTAAGGCAAACCTTATGAATTTTCTAATGGATAAAATTGTGTTTGATAAAGCCTAAAGAAAATTACTCACATAGAGTAATTATGTGGCCCCACTCAGGAAACCATGCTGTTCCCATGGATCTTTGCAACCCACAGATCAGGAGATCCCCTTATAAGCCCATGCCACCAGAAGACAGAAAATTAACAAAGATATTCAGGACCTGAACACAGCTCTGGATCAAGTGGTCCTGATAGATATCTGCAGAACTCTCTACTCCAAAACAACAGAATATACACTTCTTCTCATTGCCACATGACACTTACGCTAAAATTGATAACATAGTCAGAAGTAAAACACTCCTCAGCAAGTGCAAAAGAACTGAAGTCATACATGTCTCAGGCCACAGAGCAATCAAAGTAGAACTCAAGATTAAGAAACTCACTCAAAACCACACAACTACATGGAAATTGAACAACCTGCTCCTGATTGACTCCTGTGTAAATAATGAAATTAAGGCAGAAATCAGGAAGTTCTTTGAAACTAATGAGAACAAAGAGACAACACACCAGAATCTCTGGGTCACAGCTAAAACAATATTAAGATGGAAATTTACAGCACTAAATGCCCACATCAAAAACCTAGAAAGATCTCAAATCAAAAACTTAACATCACAACTAAAAGAAGCAGAGAACCAAGAGCAAACAAACCCAGAAGCTAGCAGAAGACAAGAAATAACCAAGATCAGAGTGGAACTGAAGGAGATAGAAACACAAAACACCTTTAAAAAATCAATGAATCCAGGAGTTGGTTTTTTTGAAACAATTAATAAAATAGATAAGCCGCTAGCTAGACTAATGAAGAAAAGAGAGAAGGCTCGAATAGACACAATCAAAAATGATAAGAGGGATATTGCCCCAACCCCAAATAAATACAAACAACCATTAGAGAATACTATAAACAACTCTATGCACATAAACTAGAAAATCTAGAAGAAATGGACAAATTCCTGGATGCATGCACCCTCCCCAAGTAAGAAATTGAATCCCTGAATACAACAATAAGGAATTCTAAAACTGAGACAGTAATAAATAGCCTCACAACAACAACAACAACAAATCCCAGGACAGGACAGATTTAGAGCTGAATTCTACTGGAGGTACAAAAAAGAGCTGGTACTATTTCTACCAGAACTATTCCAAACAATGGAAAAGGAGGGGCTCCTTCCTAACTCATTTTATGTGGCCAGCATCATCCTGACACCAAACCTGGCAGAGATACAACAAAAAATGTAAACTTCAGGCCAATATTCGTGATTAACACTGATGCAAAAATTCTTCATAAAATTCTGGCAAACCAAATCCAGTAGCGTATCAAAAAGTTTATCCACCATGATCAAGTTGGCTTCATCCTTGGGATGCAAGGTTGATTCAATAGACACAAATTAATAAATATAATTCACCAAATAAACAGAGCTAAAGACAAAAACCACATGATTATCGCAATAGACACAGAAAAGGCATTCAATAAAATTCAATATCCCTTCAGGTCAAAAAATGTAAATAAACTATATATTGAAGGAACATACCTCAAAATAATAAGAGTCATATATGACAAACCCACAGTTAACATCATACTGAATGGGCAAGGCTGGAAGCATTCTCATTGAAAACCAGCAGAAGACAAGAATGCCCTCTCTCATCACTCCTATTCAACGTAGTATTGGAAGTTCTGGCCAGGGCAATCAGGCAAGAGAATGAAATAAAGGGTATAAAATAGGAAGAAAGGAAATCAAAATACCTTTCTTTGCAGATGATATGATCCTATATCTAGAAAACCACATTGTCTCAGCCTAAAACTTCTTAAGCTAATAAGCAGCTTCAGCAAAGTCTTAGGATACAAAACCAATGTGGAAAAATTGCTACCATTCCTATACACCAACAAGAGGCAAGCAGAGAGCCAAATCATGAATCAACTCCCATTCACAATGGCTACAAAAAGAATAAAATGCTTAAGAATACAGCTAACAAGGGAAGTGCAGGACCTCTTCAAGGAGAACTACAAACCACTGCTCAAGGAAATAAGAGAGGACACAAGCAAATTGAAGAACATTTCATGATTATGGATAGGAAGAATCAATATTGTGAAAATGGTCATATTGCCCAAAGTAATTGATAAACTCAATGCTATTCCCATTAAACTACCATTAACATTCTTCACAAAAGTAGAAAAAACTATTTTAAAATTTATATAAAACCAAAAAAGAGCCTGAATAGCCAAGACAATCCTATGCAAAAAGAACAAAGCTGGAGACTATCCAACTTCAAACTACACTACAAGGCCACAGTAACCAAAACAGCACGATAGTAGTACTAAAGCAGACACATAGACCAATGGAACAGAATAAAGAACTCAGAAATAAGACAGCACACCTACAACCATCTGTTCTTCGACAAACCTAACAAAAGCAAGCAATGAGGAAAAGATTCCATATTTAATAAATGATGCTGGGAGAACTGGCGAGCCATATGCAGAAAATTGAAAGTGGATCCCTTCCTTTTACACTATAAAAAAATTAACTCAAGATGGATTAAAGGCTTAAATGTAAAACCCAAAACTATAAAAACCCTAGAAGAAAATCTAGACAACACCATTCCAGACATAAGCATGGGCAAGGATTTCATGGTGAAAATATCAAAAGCAATTGCAACAAAAGCAAAAGTTGACAAATGGAATCTAATTAAACTACAGAATTTCTGCACAGCAAAAATTATCATCCAATTGAAAAGACAACCTCCAGAATGGGAGAAAATTTTTACAATCGATCCTTCTGACAGAACTCTAATATCCACAATCTACAAGTAACTTAAACAAATTTACAAGAAAAAGACAATCAGCCCCATTAAAAAGTGGGCAAAGGACATGAACAGACACCTCTCAAGATAATACATTCATGTGGCCAACAAACATGAAAAAAAATTTCAACATCACTGATCATTAGATAAATGCAAATCAAAACTACAATGAGATACCATCTCATGCCAGTCAGAATGTCGATTATTAAAAAGTCAAGATCGACAGATGCTGGTGAAATTGAGAGAAAAAGGAATACTTTTACACTGTTGGTGGGAGTGTAAATTAGTTAAGCCATTGTGGAAGACAGTGTGGTGATTCCTCAAAGACCTAAAAACAGATATACCATTTGACCCAGCAATCCCATTACTGGGTATATACCCAAAGGAATATAGATCATTCTATTATAAAGATACATGCACATATATGTTCACTGCAGCACTGTTCACAATAGCAAAGACACGAACTCACCCAAATGCCCATTGATAACATACTAGATAAACAAAATGTGGTACATATTTACCATGGAATACTATGCAGCCATAAAAAGGAATGCGATCATGTCCTTTGCAGGGACATGAATGGAGCTGGAAGCCATTATCCTCAGCAAACTAATGCTGGAACAGAAAACCAAACACCACATGTTCTCACTTAAGTGGGAGTTGAATGATGAGAACACATAGACACATGAAGGGGAAAAACACACACTGGGACCTGTTGGGGTGGGTGGGGGTAGGAAGAGCATCAGGAAGAATAGCTAATGGATGCTGGGCTTAATATCTAGGTGATGGGTTGATCTGTGCAGCAAACCACCACGGCACACATTTACCTGTGTAACAAACCTGCGCATCCTATACATGTATTTCAGAACTTAAAATATAAGTTAAAGAAAAAAAATTACTCACATAAAGATAGATGTACTAATTAATGTAGGAGGAAGAGTTTGATTGTATACATCTTTAAATGTGATACTACATGCTACGAATTCTTCAATAGAGAAAGTGAGTTTCTTTTTTACTGGTTCAAAATGCCAATATTGAATCCACATTGCCATCACCAGTGTGGAGATGAATGTTGCGTGTCCTACTCATTCTTAAAAGAGATGTAGAACTATTTCAGAACAGTCTGGAAGGTTTTCAGTACCCTTGATAAATGCATGGTTCCCAAACTTTAGGAGGAAACAGAAGCAGGTGTATGGCATGGGCAGGAGAAAAAAAGGAGCTATAGTTCCAGGGTCAGATGTTCTGGGAAATTATATTTTAATATGGAGAAGAATCCTCAAAATGGAGGAAGGAGATGTGATCAAGTGTTAGTGTATTTGTCATTCTTTGCCAACAATCAAACATTGCGGTTTTTCTTCATGCCCTTGCTTATCTGAGCTTTCTACCTGTTTGTCTTTCACTATTTAATGCTTTAACCTGTGGTTTTAGACCTCTTCTTTCCTTGACTCCATTATCCTAAAGTAATTTTGTAAATGGTTCGATGTTACCAGATGTGTGAGATGAATTGCTTCCCCACAAAAATTCATATGTTGAAGTCCTAACCCTCAGATATCAGAATGTGACTAGATTTGCAGATAGTGTCTTTAAAGATTAGGTGTCATCGGGAATGGGCACTACTCCAAAATGACTGGTGTTCTCATAAGAAAGAAAATCCAGACACAGACATGTACAGAAGGAAGACTTGTAAAGATGTAGGAAGAAGATATAGGGACAAGAGGGCCATCTACAAGTCAAGGAGAGAGGCCTGAAACAGACCCTTTCCTCATAGCCATCAAAAAAGAACAAACCTTTCTGACACTTTGATCTGCTTCCAGCATCCAGAACTGTAAGAAAGCGAATTTTGTTGTTTACACCACCAAGTCTCTGGTACTTTTTAACAGTAGTCCTAGCAAATTTCTATTTCAGGTTTTCTGAATTTATGAAAATTTTCGTGCCATAGGTTGCTTGCCTAAGAGGATCCGGTTGTCAAATTGCCTTGATTTCTGGAAGTGCTGGAGTTAAGTTTAGGAGTCTGGATGTGGTGGGTGGTTTGAGGAAGAAGGCACAATTCTGCCCCAAGAGGGATAAATTCTATATGTCATCTGCTATGTGAACATAATAGTGAAGGGCTGTCCAAGGGACAGCAAAAATAAACCAGAAGTTTTACCATATGTTCCTATTATAGATGAAAAAAGGTGTCTTCTGGGAGACCCAAAAGGGGCAAATCTTAGAGAGCTTCAACTTGTTTCTTTTAGTGGGTAATATTAAAATGCACGTCTTCTGAATTTAAAAGAAGGTAAGGTCTTGGAAAATAGTTACTAATTCCAAATAAATTTAAACCTAAAAGAATTTTTTAAATGAGAAAAACCAGGCCATCCTACATTCTGGTAAGTTGAGAAAAATTGTTGTTCTTGTCTTTTTTGTTGATTACATTTAAAATGAATGTGAGGCCTATAAAAAAAAGAAAAAAAAATTTGCTTATTAAGTAAATCATAAGGTCACTGACAATATTCAGTTAAACTAAACATTAGATTATCACCATTAACTACTTCTCTCTCCATCTTTAGCATTTTAAGAACATTTACCTAGGAAGTTTTTCTGGAACTCTTACTGGCATTGCTGTATGTTGCTCTATGATTTATAGAAGGTGAAGCATAGAGCAATTTTGGTGATCTTTTTGTCATTTTCAGAGTCAACAACAGTCCCTAAATTAAGCAAATAAAAACACAGGATACCCAGATACATTTGTATTTTACATGTATTTATATGTTATGATCATGTCTTCAGCATAATTATGTCTCATGCACTATTTGGAGTACATGGAGTACACCTACGAAAAGTTATTCCTTGGTTATGTTTCAGATATATCTAGGCACTGTATATGTTATCTGGCAACCCTAGGTGTAACTTCCATTTTGACAGGAAAGGTAATAGTCTCTCACTCTTTCTCACCAGGGTGCCTCTCTTTTGTTAGTTGAGATTTTATAGCTTTACATCCAAAACTTAAAAACAATACTCAGGAAATATTGGAATTTACAAAGCATTATCTCACATCTGCAGGATATTAAGTAGTGTGTCACATGGAAACCAATTAGGTTGTTGCTATCAACTAATGAAGTGGTTTGGGGTGGAAACCCCTGTACATTTCACTGGGCAATAATCTCTCAGTCCCCTAGGAAAGTTTGATGCCAGCCTGGGCAACATAGACTTAATCTGTGAATGTTTTGTTGACTGAGCAAGCATGGGGTAAAGTCTGTGCTACCCACCTGCGTTAGTGGACCTAGGCTGGCCCAATTTCTTGATGACACATTGATTGGCACTTCCTGACTTTAACTTTGCATCTACCCATGATTTTAGGATAATAGGAGGGTGGAAAAACCTCTCAGCGCTGTTATATAATTCAAGCCTACTTTAAATATGTTGAAATGGGTTCTTCATTTTTTATAACCTATGTCTGTCAAAATAATTTTCCCATAAGAACCATGATAAAAAAAGCTCATTGCATCATTTTCAGGGCACACTCCCAACTAGCTGGTTACTTGCCTATTTATAGGTTAACTTATACAGTTCTCAAGATACATTTAACCTCTACCACCACTCCCCCCCAACTAGAGGTGTTCTGTGTTAAATTTTAGATTTTAAAGTTAAACTTTAAGATTTGTGTAATACACCCTTATATGTATGTTTCTTAACTAAGCCCCATGGCTTGGAAAAAATAAAGAGTGGAAAGGTTGTACACCATTCTAAAATATAACTCATCCTCACAAATGTACTCCAGAAAATAAAGCTCTGTCTTCCCACTCTATTCCATAGTAAGAGTAACTGCTAAATGCTCTCTGAAACACTGTGTTACGTTCTTTACAGACACAGGTATAATTCCATCTTCACAACATGTCTATAAGTTAAAAGTTATGATTGTAATTTTACATAAAATGAAATGAGACTAAGAGAGGATAAAGAGGTTAGAAAGTGGAGGAACCCTTATTTGAAAGTACATTTATCAGAGAAACCATGTTTGTCTGTCTGTCTGTCTCAAAAGTTTGGATTTTTAACTACTTCCTAGTGCTTGTGCTTCCTTTTGTCCTGTATTGGATCCCAGACTTTGCAGGAGCCTCTGACCCAAACTGTCAGCAATGATTTACAGTCGGGGGATTCTCACTCCCCTTTTCCATTAGGTAGAGCAAAGAGAAAGGTGGTAAAATAGGAAGTAAAGTCTCAATCTTCTCAAAATTGATGAAGACATTTAAATTTCTTAAACTCTTACTCAGAGTAATATGGAGATGTCTGCTGGGTAAGATCTATAGTACCATTACTACAGTATTAATGGTGATTTTTTTTTTTTTTTTTTGGTATAACACATGTTAAATGAGCTTTTGTTATCTGGTGAGGAATCTACCTTAATTGCTAACATGCAAAGATGAGGACCACACTATTGACTTGAATTTCAAGTCAATAGTGTGGACCTTATAAATGGGGTTCCCCTTTGTGGGAATGAGAAAGTTATTTTGGTTTTTATTCCCTCATTTTCTCAAAAAGTGAAATCAAAGCCCCTGTCCTTTGTCCAAGCAACCAAATTAACACTAAATTGAAGTGTTGCATGACCATCACAGCCACAAGTCTTGCCTCACTCATACCAGACTCAGAAGATGCCCATTTCTGACCATGTCCTGGTTACATGAGGTCAAAATAAAATTGGATTGGTTTTGAATATACATAAATAATTTAAAATACTGCAGGGTAGACTCAACAATTTTAGTATTGAATTTTTTTCATGTATCTATTTCTGAACTCTTTTTTTTAAAAAAAATAGATTATTAGATTTTTTTAGAGATGAGGTCTTGCTATTATGCCCAGGCTTGTCTTGAACTCCTAGGCTCAAAGATTTCTCCCACTGTGGCCTCCCAAGTAGCTGGATCTATAGGAGTGTTAACCACACGCAGCCGTGAACTCTTAAAATACAATCCATTTGTTTATAATTATTTGTTTATTTATGTAAATTGCTCTTGTTTGTTGCTCTTATTTACCTAAATTGTTCTTGTTTATTTATGTAAATTATGCAAGGTTTGAGTGTATGTTCATGAGTGTTCCTGTGTATGGAGGTAAGAAGAGACATTACAAATAAATGAAATTCAATGTTTGTAGGTATAAATAAAAGCAAAGGAGTTGGAGCCAGACTGAAATCAAGATGTGTCTCAACCACTGATTAGCTCTGTGATTTTGGGCAAGTTCCTGAGAGATCCTTTATGCCTTAGCGAAAAGTTCCTCCTTATAACGTTGTTGTGGGGAATAAATATAATAAAACATAAAGAATAAGTTTAATAGTGCCTGAGAATATAGTAAACAATAAATATTAGTATTATTGTTGTTGCTGCTGTTGTTGTTGGGTGACCTTATTTTCTGAGAGACGTAATAAATCAAAAAAAGATGATTCACATGTTTGTACCTATGCCCTGTAATGCTGTCTGGCTTTTGAAAAGTGTCCATTAAGCTATGAAACCAGGAAAATTTATGTTGCTTATTTGCATATGCACAGCAATTGAGAGACATGCAATCCCCCAGACTAGGATTAAAATGCCTAAAAATAGAATTGTGTCTTCAAAATGAACTGAAAATAGACTGAGAAGATGCAAACCACTGCCCAGAATATCTTGAAGACACAACCTGCATTAACTTTCCTCTTTTCTGCTTACATAGTCTGAGAGATTGAAGAACATTACACTTGCATGCCCTTGGTCATTTTCTAACCCTTATTTAAATAAACTACCTAAGGTTATGTTACAATCTGTTAAAACATATTATTGTTGGATTATGAGTATTAGGAACTTTGTAACAAAGTGGAAAGTCAAGGTTATATTTGGAGCTTCTAAATTCTTGAATCTAGTGAATGATGAAATATAGGCTTCCATCACTCTCTCTTCAAAGATACATCAAAGAATATTACAGAAAAAAATGTTATAACACAGACAGTGTGATTACTTTTTCACATTAATGAAAACCAAAATCAAGTTGAAATGCTGTGTTAACATTCAACAGGAATGCATTTTTTGCTAGATCTTTTTAGATATTATTATTTCCTAATCATGTGTTACTATAACTAGGTAAATAACAGTATTTACTCAAATACAGATATGTTTATTTGTCTAGGGTGGTACATTGAGCAACAACATATTTTTATCTTGTTTTTGATTACTTAAATATTGTACATCACACCTTGCTCTTCTCTCTCTGCCCCACCGGTCCCTCATGGCTATTTCATTGAATACTGATGGTGCCTGCAAGTAGCTTACCAGAATGGTTTATTTTCATATTTTATAGATAAATACTAGGCACTGTCATATGAAAACAGAATGCCCAAATCTGGTTTCAATTCCAACATTCCATCTGTTGTTTAAATAGAAAGACGTGGTCATTGGTACATCAATCTGTGGCATATTTCAATAAATGTAAAGGCAACATCTTCAGATGGTTGGTTGGATTAGAAATAAGGAGCAGTATGAAGAAGTGATGTCCTTTTCCATTTCATCCCTAAAAATAGCATAATTCACATGATTATGTATACCAATCATACTCTCTAAAATGCCTTTTTTAAAAAGATTGTATTTATATGCCGTCTTATTTATAGTGTATTTTAAAATATTCCAAAATTCTTTTCTTTTGTTTTTATATGTCAGTTTCTACTATTTATATGCTTTTTATACTTTAAGAAATTTAAAACATCAACCCTAGTGCTTACTATTCTACACAACACTCCAGTCTACAGCTTCATTTAAGTTGGTTAAAATGGAAATATCAGTTCCTAAGCAAACCAGTAAACCACCATCCTCATGCATCTTGCTTTCAATTGTTTTTTAACCTAACCTTATTATTATCTTTAACTTTCTATTTTGCCTTTGTATATAATTTATTCAATCCAATATTATGACTTATTTATAAGTATATAATAAATGGTAAATAGAGTGAAGGTTCGTGGAATTTTTGTGTTTGTTTTATTTTAGAATGCAATATTCACTTAAATGAATTACTTCCAAAAATGAATATACATAATGCCTAGACAAGTGCAAATAATACCTTGACAGAAAGACAATTTACAGAGAAGTTAAATAAAACAAGTAAAAAATTTTAAACTGCAGTAAAGGATTCTATTAAGCTAGTCGTGGTGCTAAGAATATTGTTATCATTCAATAAATGAATGCTATTCTTTTATTTGTATTCTTACGGTTTGTATAATCACTTCTGTATCAAAAGTGAGGATACCAAGAGAATATTGATAATTTGAAGTATAATCTTCTGGTTAAAAATTATTGTAATATCTGAGTGCTGTCATTTTACTGAAAATGGCACATTAGAGTTTTAAAATATTCTATGAAAAACAAAATTTAATTAATTTTAAGAAGACAAATTCTTCTATTCTATCACAGAAAATCACTGCTTCTGAGAAAATAAATATGCTAAATACCAAATATCATCAGCATTCTGCACTGTACTTTCAAATGAATAGCGTTGAAAGGCCTCAAGGGAAGTTCTCCTTCAATAAAGTAACTCTTGACCAACAGCCCTTGCATTATCCTCAAATGTCTTGTCATATAAAGTGGATTTTTTTTTCATGTAACTATTACAGTTCTTGGTGACCATATATGTAAGCTCATTCATTTTATAACATAAATGCAGCTCAATGAATAATATTGGAATCACTATATTATTGAGACACACCATGGTAAACACTTATTGTCTTTTAAAGAAAATAATGACAGAAGATTTGAATTCTGAAAAGTATTTTTTGTCATCTCTACTTCTAAAACAAAATTTAGAAAGTTTAGAATAAAATTTGAAATTGTATGCATTTATTTTATTATTCAAAGATCTTAGTTAAATGACATTATTCTGAGGATAGAACCCTGAGTAAGTTAAAGACTATATGTACAGAGCTTCATATGGATTTAGAAAGCTGAAAATCCCATTCTCATTTCTTTTTCCTTCCTGTGGTTGGGCTTTTTGCTATTGCTAAGCAGATGAACCAAACAGGCTAGCAATGTGAGGGGCATTCTCACTTTATGAAAAGGTCTCTTCATTTTACCTACAAATCAACATATTGGTCATGTTCATGTATTTCTGCCTGCAGTACTGTTGAGGAATGAGCTTCCTCTGAAACTTGGGAGAAATGCATAGAACTGCCTGGGAGATCATCATCCTTTGTCTATCACTGCTTATTGTGCTCTTCTCAAGGAGAGCACAGAAGCAGATACTGAATTTGGAATACCATCTATCGAATTTGAAAAGAAAACAATTTGTATTGAAAAAAAAATTAGAAAATAGAAAAGCATGAATTTCTTTCTTTTTTTTCTTTTTTTTTTTTTTTTTTGTTGAAATGGAGTCTCATTTTTTTTGCCCAGGCTGATGTGCAGTGGCTCTATCTCGGCTCACTGAAACATCCACTTCCCAGTTTCCAGTGATTCTCCTGCCTCAGCCTCTCAAGTAGCTGGGATTACAGGTGCCCACCACAAAACGCAGCTACTTTTTATATTTCTAGTAGAGTTGGGGTTTCACAATGTTGGCTAGCCTGATCTCGAACTCCTGACCTCAAGTGATCGCCTGCCTTGGCCTCCCAAAGTGCTGGGATTACAGGTGTGAGCCACCAAGCCTGACCAAATAGAACTTGGGGAATTACATCTAGTTTAGCAAAAATTTAGAAATAGTGAAGTTTCTGGTGCATTAAAAAAATAATCACAGGAATGTAGTGAGTCTACCCATTAGTGTGAGCATAAGCCAGCCAGAAGATTGGGCGGCTCGTTTTCCTTGTCTGTATTAAAATGTACAGATGCCCTTCCACTGATGCCACAGAACTGACTTCCACAGGCAAATAAAAGTTGACACTTCCTGCCTTTGATTCATTACAAAGCTGTGACTTTGGGGACTCTTCCCATCAGAGCTGAAATAGGTCACTGTGGCAAGACACTGAAATAAAAAGAATGGATAGCAGGAAAAGTCTCTTCTTGTCCCACCATAGCCCATCAACATTTTCTCATTTGCGTAAGCATAGTCATTTCCTAACCAGCAAAGAAGTCTCCAGTAAGCCTGACTTTACGTCCTTTCCAATGGCTACTGCCCACTTGTTTAGGAAAGGGAAGAGTAACTGGTGTCTGCAGAAGACAGCGTAAGACAACACAGTGTTTGCCTAAAGTGGTGGGATCTGATTTTGATTGATAATCCACCTAAGAAAAGTTATTAATTAAATAAAAATAATACTGGGGATACTATGAATAATGATCAACATTTCATTAACCCTTTCAGCATACAATAATAAATACATCCAATAATTTACATATTATTATATTTAATTCTTAAGTTAACTCTGGTAAAAAAAAGAATAAGGCAGTGGATTAGCATCACTACTGCATTTACTTTACACCAACCTTGGGTAAAAAATATCTGGTCTTTTATTTTTTCTCTTTCTCTCCCTTTGACAGAAATTAAAGTATAGGAAAGTCATATCTTGCATAAATGCCCTCTCATATACCAAACTTTCTGGGTACATTTACAGAAATACAGAATTGCATATGCAGAAGCACACGCATGCTACTTCACAGACACTTTAAAACATTTTAAAAATCAATTTGTACTCTATTTACTTTTTATTTTATTTACTCATCTTAGTACTTTCACACATCATTGTGAGATCCTGATAATGACAGCAGTAGTTTGTCTTGAGTTCAACTGCAATGTGAAACGCTATCCTAAGCAGTCTACACACAGCTCCCAGTAACTCTTTAAGGTTTTCATTTCTGATATTCGCATTTTACAGATGAAGAAACTAAAGCAAAGGAGTGTTGAATAATTCTTCTAAGATGACACAGCAGTACATTTTGAAGCTGGAATGCAATGTCAGATCATATTTCCCCCAACATGATGCTCTTGACTATTATTTTACTCTACTTCCTTTCCAGTGCTACTATGTTATTATTATCAACAACTTACATATGTAGACAACTAGGCTTAGAGAAATCAAGGGTATTGACTAAGGTCATAGAGTTAATAGTGGTGAGGCTGAGACTACATGCAGAGGATATGCTCTTAAACAATACACTGCAATATAAATCCACACGCCTTTTTCTTCATTATGGGGCTAGAGTTTCATTTATCCATAGCTACTAAGTTGTATAATATATTACCTTTGTGGGAATGAGAAAGTTATTTTGGTTTTTATTCCTTCGTTTTCTCAAAAAGCAGAATCAAGGCCCCTGTCCTTTGTCCAATCAAATTAACACTAAATTGAAGTGTTACATGACCATCACAGCCACAAGTCTGGCCTCACACACACCAGACTGAGAAGATGCCCATTTCTGACCGTGTCCTGGTTATGTGAGGTCAAAAATAAAATTGAATTGGTGTTGAATATACATCAATAATTAAAAATATTGCAGGGTAGACTCAACAATTTTAGTATTGAATTTTTGTCACATACCTGTTTTTGAACAAAATTTAAATCTGGGAGCACTGCTGGAGTTCATTCAGCACCCCAGAATTGTTTGCAGTCATCTGTGTATCCTAACAGCCTAGTTCCCTTTGATTCCTTGAGTATCAAAATCTGGACATGTGAAGTTGGGACGAAAGGCCTTGGCTCCTACAGTGAGGACAAACAGCAGTGATTCACTCTCAAGGTGACGGATCTAGGAAGGAGAAGACAGACTTTGCATTATGTAAGGCAGCCACTGGAAAGCCATCTTTAATCCCTTTGCTCCCCAGAAGGATTTGAATGGAATTGAACTAAACAATTAATAAGTGTCTGGAGATACTGTAAAGGAAGATACTTTAAGCCACAGATCAGTACTGCCCTTGTTCAGAATACTTCAGAATACTGTATATTAGAAGGCTTTACACTGGATGAGGCCAGTGATGCATTTGAAGTATGTTTTCTCTTGCTAGGGCTTCCTCCGTCTTGCCATGGCAGGAAGTGAAATGTTTCCTAGAGGCTGAATTGAAGGGCAAGAGCAGCCAAGTACAAGGTTACAAAAAGACTGAGCCAAACCTTTCTGTCAAAGGAATTGCATAACACGTTTCTGTATTGACCCAATGATTTCAATATAGAATTTAACAATTTCACACTGATAGATTTTTTTTTTTTTTTACCGTTAATGGCATAATGAAAATCTGTGCTATATTGAAAAGAGACTGCCACTTTTTGATGAGAGAAAACTGTATAACCATAAACTCAGTCATGAGAAATAAACCTGGGGAAATAAACCTCAGTTGTGGCTAAATGTCATGGTGATTTTAGCTCACTTTCGTTAGCTGCTATTTAACTACAGGTAAAATCTCTTTAGAATGATATCTCTCAATATGGGAAGCCCAAATGTTAAGTGCAATCACTTTGCCCATATCCATAAATATAATGGCACTTTCATGCATATATATATACATATATACACCTTATGATACTTTATATTATCATGCTATAGGATTGTAAAACTGATTTCACAGCACGTGGCTTATTAAAACTCCGGCCGTCACACAGCATTCCTGTGCACTGGATTTTCAATTTTGTTGTCGCTCTTGATTCCCTTTTGCATATGTATTTGCTGGGAAAACCAATTACCAGATGGCACATGGTTATTTTTACATTTTGTATGGAGGGCTTCCAGCTGATAATTATGACATTACAGGAAGACTCCTATGCTTTGCATTAAGAATCTTTGGCAGAGGCCATGATAAGCTTTTCCATTTGACTCTACACCTCTTGACTAATATATAATTATAAATTATTTGTGGGCAATGTTCACAGATATCAGGGAAGAATTTCCTTTCTTATAAATGGGGTTCCACAAACATAACATTCATGGGACAATGAACAGTGTTTTTCATTCCATCAATCCATCAATAAACTGATATGTATTTTTAAATTTTTAGTTCAAGGTAACGCAGGACAAATTGTCATAGCCATTGCATATCAGAAAAGTCGCACAGTCCAGTGGTCTATGTGTGACTGAGGCTTTCAGACCTGTCAGGTGGCATCTGTGTTACAGCATCCAGTCATTTTTTTTTATTAGCTCCCTTGCTTTAATGCCTCTGAGGGAGGTTTTAAGAGAGAGGAAGAGAGAAAAGGAGAGACTGAAAGCAAAGGTAATAGTACAAAATGACTATAATTACAATTATGTAGTAGTAATAAATCCAGAATTGCAGTGTAACACACCAGAGTAGAGTCAGGCCTTACAACACATTAGAATTAGAATTAATAGGCTATATTTTGTTAGTATATCAACCCTCAACCCAAAATGCACCTTAGCTCCTGAAAAACACTGGGTTGCGTTCCTGCTATGCTTCCAACTCAGACACTTCTTTCCAATTACTTTAATTATGTTATTAAAAGTGTAGTATAAGTGAAATCTTATTTTCTTGAATATTATCAATGTTTTCCTTTTGATTCACCTCAGTTACAGGAAGTACATTTTTCCCCTAAATACATATCATATTGTTCTTGCTGGTTTTAATTTGAAAAAATTTTTCAATATAAGGGAATCAAACAGTATTTGATTACCACCAAATACTGTTTAAATATACCATTTTACATAAATATTGCTCTAATATTAATACATTTAATGTGGGCTGTGAAGAAATGTCTTTGGACAGCTTAATTAAAATTCAGAAAATTTTGCCAGCTTCTTTCCCAGTTTCAATGATAAAAATAAAATGCTGTGTGGTTGATATGAGAATTAGTCCCCAGAGAATAAAGGAAGGACTCAGTAGAAATCTGCGTTCTTCCAGACTGCATTTTCCTACTCAACCCCAATGAACATGAAGCATGCATAATTTGGCACTGCTGTCTCTGTATTTGCATTTAGCACACATACATTAAGCTAATTAATCATGTTGTGTCCTAACTCCTCCCAACAAATAAATTAACTATTCAGTTAACTGATGATGAAATAACCAATTCTTTAAATGATATCCACACTGAAAAATGGTAAGGTAAGCACATATTTATTGACAGTTGATGCTTTTCTGGAATGACCCTCCCCTGCTCAACAGAATTTCTGCTTAGTTAATATAGAAAAAGAAAAGACATGTGTGGAATAATCTGAATCTGTGAGAACTGATTGTTCATGCTGCTAAAATAGTTATTTCCTGTAAAGAAAACACAGTGGTCAACATACCTGTAGTAAACAATGCTCTTTATTAAGTTGATACAGTTAAAAATTAGAGGCAGATGGAACAATGGAGGAAGGAGTCACAATTGAATACTTCTTCATAATTTCTGACACTAAAGTAACTTCTAAAGTAATTGCATGTTTTCTGTGGCTTATATCAGTGAAATGTGGTCAGCCTTTACTCTGGCACTCATTAGGAGTGGCAGTGGCTTTAATTCTTATGCTGTTTCTGACCCTGATTCTGAAGATTAGCATTCTGCGACCCTGAGTCACTGGGTTTTCCTTGTAAGTTGTACAATCATTGACTTTGAGTAGGGTTCTGATCAGTGCAGTACAAGGTTAAGATAATCCTTGCTCTTCGTGACATTTTTCTTCTCTTATTTTCTGTTAAGGAGACAATGTGATGGCTGTGGAAGATTTTACAAGAGTCGGTGTTTGAAAGTTTTTTCTAAATCCACGTTAATGGAACAAAATAATGGGGAACCAACTGAGACTGGGGCCTAATTTAAAGTCACTTTGCCAAATTAAGGCATAGCCTTTCACCCACAGCACTACATCCTACTGCCATTTGTCTTTTCAGTTAACTTTATGGATCCCAGAAACACTAAATATCAAAGCATATAAAAGTAAGCACTTTAAATAAAACCTGGAAGAATCTTAAATTAACATAGCTATTGCAAACTTAGATAATACATTTTTTTTTCCCCAAATGACAGTGTTCAGAAGATAGGAAAAAAGCTCTGATTGTTTTAAAAGAATGTGTTCTGCATAACAAAGATGATGAAGATGAAGCAGGTAAGCAATTATCAGTTAGTAAAATGGTTATAAAATAGAGTAACTAACCTGGTGGGTGAAAACTCAAATGAGGATATTAATTCAATATTTAACTGGACAGAGAGTTTATAGCTAAAAATTATTATGTTTTGATTTCGTAGTTGTTATCATAGAGATGAAAGTCTTTAAGCTCAAGACAAAAGTGTTTTCTGTTCACATCCTGAAGATAATATAAAATTAAGTTGCCTTATTTTCCAACCCAAGATAAATTTAGAAGGCCATTTTTCACAAAAGGAAAAGAATACTGGAAAGGAGGGAAGATAGAGGAAAAGAAAGAAGGAAGGAAAGATCCTTACAAAGGTGTCTTAAAAGGGAGATAGCTAAATCCTCCAAAACTAAAGAAAATGGTATACCATTGTAAATGAAAAGATGGGAAATAAAGCCAATGTGGATGTGTAGTATTTTCTATATGATTTTTACTTTGTTAAGCTTATATATAGTCTTTTATTAATAAGAAACTATTATTTTTCTCTCGTTTTTTTCTCCTATGTATCACTTGAAAGTTATTGATGAAGAAGAAAGATTATGTCTCATCCTGTTCAGGCTGCTATAACAAAAAAAACACAAACTGGTAGTTTTTAAACACCAGAAATTTATTTCTCATGGTTTTGGAGGCTGGGAAGTCCAAGATCAAGGTGCTTGGCAGATTCAGTGTCGGGTGAGGTTCTACCTCCTGGTTCATAGATCACGCCTTCTGAATCCCCACATGGTAGAACAGGCAAAAGGTCTCTCTGAGGCCTCTTTTATAAGAGCACTAACACCATCCAAGGGAGCCCCAAGACTAATCATCTTCCAATAGGCTTACCCCAGTAATATCATCACCTTTCTGATGAGGCTTTAACGTGAACTTTGGGGGAACACAAACATTCAGGGTGTATAGCAAGTTCTAAATTTGTGAGAGTTTGAGGTTTTTTTAATTGTTTATTTTAGGTTCAAGGATATATGTTCAGGTTTGTTGTTATAGGAAAACCTGTGTCACAGGAGTGTGTTATATGGATGATTTCATTACCCTGGTTCTAAATCTAGTATGCTTTATTTACTTTTTCTACTTCTCTCTCCTCCCACCCTCCATCCTCTGAGACACCCCAGTATCTGTTGTTCTCTTCTTTGTGTCCATGTGTTCTCATCCTTTATCTCCCATTTATAAGTGAGAACATGTGGTGTTTGGTTGTCTGTTCCTGTGTTAATTTCCTAAAGATAATGACCTCCAGCTCCATCCATGTTCCCACAAAAGACATGATCTTGTTCTCTGTTATGGCTGAGTAATATTCCATAATATTTGGTAATATTCCATAATATTTGGTAATATTCCATAATATTTAGTAATATTCCAAATGTACCACATTTTCTTTATCCAATCTGTCATTGATGGACATTTAGTTTGTTTCTCTGTCTTTGCTATTGTGAATAATGCTGCAGTGAATATTTGCATGCATGTCGTGCATGTGTCTTTATGGTAGAACAATTTATATTCCTCTGCATATATACCCAGTAATGAGACTGCTGGGTCAAATGCTATTTCTGTTTTTAGCTCTTTGAGGAATTGCTGTACTGCTTTCAACAATGGTTAAACTAATTGACACTCTCACCAACAGTTTGTAAGTGTTCCCTTTTCTCTGCAACCTCTCCAGCATCAAGTTATACATTTGAAGCATGAGATTTGTCTATTTTGTAATCCAGGAAAACATTGTAATTTTTCCTGGGTCTCTAAAGGAGCCGGTAGCTCTGTCTTCCACACTAAACATAAGTAAGGTTTGGAAGAATATGTAGTTCATAAGTTATGAAATCCCACAAAGTGCCTCAGGGAAAATAAAAGGCATTAAGAAGTACAAATATTCATGTGTTGTCGTTTTTTATATTCAAATATAACAGTGAGAAGACAACTATATTTTTTTCACATGCGTGTGAATAAACAAGTCCAGAATATGTCACCTTTTGGGATGTTTAAAGAAAGACTGTCCTTCAGGTTAGAGCTATTTCTCTTAGTCTGCAAGTCATCTTGATTCTTTGATCAAAATGAATCCTGCCATTCTGGATGGCTGCAAGCTTGGTTGGTCTGCTGTTGCTGTTTGCTAGCATCATCTAGCCATACTGTGTGTCACATGACAAGGTCACTGCCCAGGAGGTGTTGCTATCCTGCTCATCAGCACTGAAGCAGCACACATCTGCTGGCCTGAGCCATGTAGAAAAGAGAGGATGTCACAATCAACTGCTGTAAGGCAGGCAGGAGTAGGGTGGCGTGTAAAAAGGAAAGACTACAAGACACAAGCAAATGGTTTTGTCTTATCACTGGATATTAAGACAGCATCCTGTCAACACTGTCGAAAGCCTCAACATGGTAGGATGACAGTAATCAGTCCCATCCTTTGAGGTCAAGTATTTGGGAAAATATTTCCCCCACTTCTATTTTCTAAAAAATATTCTCATGTCCTTTTATTTAATGCAGGTTAAAATGTAGTAGAGTATGTAGAATAAGGACAAAGTATAATCTCAGATTTTTATTTGCCTTACAAAATAACTTCAATGCAAAAAGATCCCTTATGAAATAAATGCGTATGAGTCAACATGTGAGTGCAAGGATGGGGTCTATCTTCAAGACAGGCAAGCTTCTTGTTTTCTAGGAGTTTGAACTGAAGCACGTGGTGAAAGAGGGGAAGAGGAGAAAGAAACACCGTTCAGAGAAAAACCGGTTTTATTTTAGGATGCCTAATGTGAACAGGTACATTATCAGCTTTAACATAATAGTGAAGATAATCTGGCTTATTTACGTACTTTCTGACAGTTTTACTTTACCACATCAAATATTTTTCATCAAATACCATCGATTTATTTAAACCCAATCTATTTAATATTTTAAAAATCATCAGATAATATAAGACAAGACTAAGAGGGAGAGGGAAAATTTTCATTCACCTTATGTCAGGGAAACACTAAAATATAACCATATATTTATATTTATTTATATAATAAAGTTACAGAAGGTTTGCAAACAATCTTATTCTCTCCTTTATATTCTTCGTAAATATTGAGAAAATATAAAACTAAAGTTGGAATTAGACAAAAACTGAACTCATGATCTCCCATGTTGACCATAAATCTGTCTCCTTCTTCATTCAATATTTCAATGTTAAATATCAAGCACTCACAGCAAAGATTCATAGCTAATTTTCTCCTCAGTTTTAAAAAGAAATTCAATTTTCACTCATACATAAGGTAGAAAAATTGATACATGTACTGATAAAAGATCAGTTCCAGTAGCTAGAATCTTTGTGAGACAGAAGATGAGAAAAAATGAGGCTATAATCATGGAAGAAGGTAAAGAATGCTAAAAATAAAAAAATAGCCTGCCTCAGATCAGAACAGAAGCGCCAATTAAAAAGTGAAAATTTCAGCCAAATCATCAGTTTGAATGTGGAGTTTTTTCCTCCGTCAGAATGTATTTTGACATATTGCCAAATAACTATGAGTTTTCTTCCCCCCGTACTGAATTGACCAAGTTAGCTGCTTGCTTCAGTTTTACAAAATTTTAACCCAAGTTTGGAGAACATTTCAAAAATTGCAGGTGGATTGTTTCTACTGTCTGCTAAACAAATGTGCTGAACATCTTGTGATTTGTTCATCATGTACAGTATGAGTGTTCTTTTTCTTTTTGCCTTTAATTGCTTCTTGAGCTAAATATAAAGCTAAGCTAGCCTGGCTATTGTCACACAGCGTTATCATATCACCTTAATAAATTAGTTTTTGGGTAGAAATCTGGGCAGAGATCCATGCATGTTACTGTTTCTTGTTTTGTTTTGTTTTGGATTTTGTTTTGTTTTCAATGTATTACCCCCAGTTCTATTCAGTTTGTCCTTTACCTGTGTTTGAAATGCGCTGTCACTCAGAAAAGCTGGTTCCTTCTCTTGGCTCCTCTGCCTGTGCATATTCAGTCCAAAGGAAGCCATGGAATGGCTACATCCTGTTGCTAGCTAAAAAGTTTTGGAGTTTTACATTTTGAACTGCTCTAAGATTTACAACAAAGTAAAACTGTAAAAAAAAACAAAACAAACAAACAAAAAAGCCAGATATGCTATAGCATCTATCATGGAAAACAGGAAATGTATGTTGAACTACATGGAAATCTTGCCTAGGGATCTGAGTTGTTATATTAGTCTGTTCTCACATTGCTACTAAAGACATACCTGAGACTGGGTAATTTATAAACGAAAGAGGTTAAATGGACTCACGGTTTCACATGGCTGGGCAGGCTTCAAAATTATGGCTGAAGGTGAAGGGGAAGCAAAGGCACATCTTACATGGTGGCAGACAAGAGAGAGTAAGAGCCAAGTGAAAGGGGTTTCCCCTTGATAAAACTATCAGAGTTCATGGACTTATTCACTATCATGAGAACAACATGGGAAAGACCTGCCCCCATGATTCAATTACCTCCCACCACCTACCTACAACCACACCTGGGAATTGTGGGAGCTACAACTCAAGATGAGATTTGAGTGGGGACACAGTCAAACCATATCAGTTGACATTTCTTATTTAAAAAGTAAGGGGGAATAATATGGTTGACTGTCCTTGATGTCATTTACAATTAGTCAGTCAACAAACACATTTTTCAAGCTCTAGCAAGTGGAAAGTAACATGCTGGACTTGAAGTGAAGGAAACTGGCACATTTATCTTTGCCCACAGGACATTGCCAGGGAAAAGTATGGAAAGTAAGAGAGGGCTAAAGATTAATTTTCATGCTCTAACACCTTCACTTTTCTGGTCATATGACACTGGTAAAGTCACTTTTCCCTTTTAAACCTCAATCTATAAATTAGAGAGAAAGCTTACTACCTCACAATGACTTTTTAAGGATCAATAAAATAATGCATGTGAAAGTGTTTTGAAAATGATGCAACTCTATTCTGATGAAAATTATTATTTTTATTGACATCATAAGCCAGATAATTCTTCATTGCAGGAGCAGTACTATGCATTATAAGATATTTAGCAGTACCACTGGCTCTACCCACTAGATGCCAGTAGTAGCCCTGTCCCCTAGGTTGTGACAACCAAATGTCAAATTGTCAGATGTCCTCTAGTTGGGAGAGGGAGCTGGAAGGGCAGTGCTGAGTTCCAGCTTCAGAATATTGATACACATATAAACGTAAATACACACAGAGCAAGGATTGTAACACTTAAGGGCATAAAACATTTAATATGCACAGATGTCACTTTAACAATAAACATAATAAAGATTCACCAAAGAAGAAGACATTTTTCGCACTGTGGTACAAAGGGGACCACTTAATTTCCTGAACAATCAATAGTGCCTTTGTCTAATGGAGAGCATAACTGGTCACATCTTCTTACTTTCTCCTACCAAGGTGGACTCATTAGAAAAGAAAATTATTTTCTAAGTGGTAAAACAAGTTAAACACTAAATTTAATTTTTATCAGCCTTATAAAAAATCTTTGAAATAGATAATACAGTGAAGTGGATCAAAACACCTATGAAGTGTTTATATTAGAAGAACCATCTGGGTAGGGCCGGGTGCGGTGGCTCACGCCTGTAATCCCAGCACCTTGGGAGGCCAAGGCGGGCCGATCACAAGGTCAGGAGATTGAGACCATCCTGGCTAACATGGTGAAACCCCATCTCTACTAAAAGTTCAAAAAATTAGCCAGGCATGGTGGCGGACGCCTGCAGTCCCAGCTACTCAGGAGGCTGAGGCAGGAGAAAGGCGTGAACCCGGGAGACAGAATTTACAGTGAGCCGAGATCATGCCACTGCACTCCAGCCTGGGCAACAGAGCGACACTCCGTCTAAAAAAAAAAAAAAAAAAAAAAAAAGAGGAGGAAAGAGCTGAAACCAAGTTGAAAAACCTTGGGCCAAACACTATGCTAAGCCTCAGTTTTCCCAATTGTAAGAATAAAAAAAAAATACAGTCTTCGCAAAATATTGTGTAGATATGGATATGCAAAGCTCTCAGAAAAAGTGCCTGGAATGTTATATCAACCCAATAAATGTTACCTTTGCTTTTTTAAAAGAACAATAAACACGTTTTATAGTTTTCTGTAGTTTTTAAAATAACTCGACATAAGTTATTTCATTTCACTCCCAGACATTTAACTCCCATAACAATTCAGTGAGAGAGATATATTATCATTTCTATTTTATAGATGAGGACACCAAAGCTGGAAGAAGATCATTAATTTGGCCAAAATCGTAGAGATCATATAAATCAGACAAAAGATTCAAACTGGTATCTTCTGGATCCAGTATCCATTAATTTTCCTTGCTTCTGTCCTAAATCTGTGAGCACCCTAACCGTTTGCCTTCTCTAGGACTCAAGTTTTTCTATATGAAACTATAAAAATTAAAGGTTATCAAATGTATTTTCTAACTCTAAAGAATCTTGCCATTTTCTCTACCTGATACTATTCTAATGTACACCAAGGCCAATGGTGAGATTACCACAAATGTTAGCCACTGGCATTTATTTAGAAACTAATTATAAGCAAAGTGACGAGTGATTTTACATGTATCGTGTATCTTATTATTTTTACCTAAGAATCTCTACCAAACAACAACAAAAAAAAAAGGTGCCTTTAAACCTTTCTTTTTTAAGTTTGAGAGTCCTGATGTGTTTCTGAAAAAAATAAAATTATCTTTGGTTCCAAATTCTATGAATTACAATTTTGAATTTTACCCCTGATCATTTCCTTCCATGAAAATGTGTTGGTTACTCAGGAGTTAAAAATCTCTCACTTTTGCAGTCGGGACAATGTGTGACTATCCCGAGAGATCTGAGGTGCCATTAGTGAATCCAGAGCTATTGCTGAGGAGATGCTAAATAAAATTAATGTCTTCAGATTAACTAACCCGAAACACACCCACATTCCCTGGGTGTGTGACAATGGAGAGGCTATGCATATGAGTCTAAAACCCTGGAGACCGTAGCATTGTACTGTAAAGAAGATCACAGTTTAGTAACATCTGGTCTGTTTGTTAAGCTGAAGGAAAGTGCTAAAATTAATTTGAGAAAGATGACACAGCAGTTGTGATTATTTCCTTGAAGCACTCTATCCCGACTTAGGCTTCCGATAGTTGAAAGAAGAATAAACACAGTGACTCTCCCAAACTTAGGCTATAAATGAAGGTAAAATCCTTTTTCCTGTAAGATCCATCTAGGAGTGGAAAGAAATACAAACAAGCTGCTTTGGGAATCTCTAGTTATTCTTCCAAAGAAAAGTAATAAACTGCAGCTTACAATAGAGAAGCTCAGGAGAGCTTCCAATACCTTAACAAATTGCAACCCCCTTTCCCTGGGACTGAGGAAAAAAGTAGAAGAACAAGGGGATCTGAGTGTAGATTTGTTCTCTACTACTTTCTCTCCAGGGAGACTCCTCAAACTCTGAAACTGATAGGTTCAAGACAGAGGATGCCCCGTCATGCCTCAGAGTCAGCATCCACCGCCCGACTGGTTTCTTCTGTCTCATTCCTTCTCCCCACCAGCGACTCTGATGCTTCACTTCACACAGCTGTAGCCCTGCCCAGTTCACAAGCAACCTTCAACAACCAGCACTTCCAAGCCTCATGATTTGCCAGTAAGGAAGAATGGGAATTTTAAAACAAAACAAAACAGAAAACACTAAATCATGCTTTCCAGTTACAGGATATGGTATTTCAACAAAGAACTTTACATAGGGTATGCCATGCATGCCTCACAGTCTATCTGACACTGATCCCATATACCAGGTATAAACCGTTGCCTGGAAAAAACCTCTGGTTCAAAATTCTTTGTATCTTTTATCTGAGCCTTATCATTTTTTCTCAGGTGTGTCAGTTATACTGTTTAGCCCTCCATTCCTTTTCTACCCTAGCTTAATTCTCAGTCTCCTCCATAGCTCTTGTCAACTGTCCATTTCTGCATTAGATTCTCCCCTCTCTCTATGACTTGTTGGTTGGAGGTCCCATATCTGAAAAGGTGTTTCAAAGCCTAATATTATAGCCTAAATTCATTAAGCATATGATACATGCCATGTGCATTACATGTTGTTTTATATATTATATTTTTTCCTTACAGTAACTGATAATGGATCAATATTATTCTTCCCATTTTATAGATGAACAAATTAGAGCTGAGAAACATTAAGTATGTCACCACTATTATAAACCTTCTCTCCTCATCTTTAATAGATACATTCTTCTGAAAGTCTTAAAATATTGAATGTAAGACAATGACCAAAATAGCTCATAGGATCACTATGAATTTTAGCATTTGAGTGATGCTAACCCAACATATGGGGGGCAGCAATATGGCATCTAACACCCATGTCAGAGATGAAAACTTCTGCAACTATTTTCTTGGTATAACTATACACTTCACTTCCTCTGTTTATTACCTCATCCCTTGCTAAGCAGGATTTCTATTAAGAGAGGATGCAGAAGAGTGGAACTGTTGATATTCATTCATAAAGGGGTCCTTCTGGTACAAGGCCCTCTCATGTTATAATTCAATTAACATTGAAAGATTTCCAGTTGCACCTTATGTTTTCCAACGTCTGTCATTAAGCACAACAGTTGCTCCAAACCTCTGTTCTCTCCAGTTTCAGCAGCAAAACATGAAAATAAAGTTTGAGCCAAGTTCAGTGGCTTATGCCTGTAATCCCAGTATTTGGGGAGGTCAAAGTGGGAGGATCATTTGAGGCCAGGAGTTTAAGACCAGCCTGTATAACACAGCGAGACCCCATCTCCACAAAAAATTAAAATCAAATTTTAAATGCAGTGGTATGCACCTATAGTTCCAGCTATTGGGAGCTTGAGGCAGGAGCATTGCTTGAGCTCAGAGATCAAGGCTGCAGTGAGCTATGATTGCACCAATCGGTCTAGCCTGGGTAACAGAGCAAAACCCTGTCAAGAAAGAAGGAAAGAGAGAGAGAGAGGAGAGAGAGGAAGGAAGGAAGGAAGGAAGGAAGGAAGGAAGGAAGGAAGGAAGGAAGGAAGGAAGGGAGGGAGGGAGGGAGGGAGGGAGGGAGGGAAGGAGAAAGGAAGGAAGGGAGGGAGGGAGGGAGGGAGGAAGGAAGGAAGGAAGGAAGGAAGGAAGGAAGGAAGGGAGGGAGGAAGAAAGGAAGGAAGGAAGGAAGGAAAGAAGGAAGGAAGAAAGGAAGAGAAGATGAGTATCTAAGATACAGAATTTCTAAATAGAAATAAAAGAAAAAATAGCTCTCCAATTTCTAACAGTCTGAGTGACAGAACAAGACCCTGTCTCAACTAAATAAACAAATGAAAGACGGAAGGAAGGAAGGAAGGAAGGAAGGAAGGAAGGAAGGAAGGAAGGAAGGAAGGAGGGAGGGAGGGAGGGAGGGAGGAAGAAAGGAAAGGGAAAATGAGTACCAAAGATGCAGAATTCCTAAATAAACATCAAAGGAGAAATAGCCCTCCAGTGTCTAATGTCTTTGCTACATCCCAGTTGTGCCCATATTTTTTCCTCCTCGACTGCTACCACTCAGTTCACGACACCACTAAGCCTCCCCAGACCACTGGCGTGTCTTCCATTCTGGCACTCTTGCTTCCTTTCCTTCCCCTACAAGGCCTCCAAAGTGATCTTTGACAGACAGAAGTCCAATCATGTCATTCCCCTGTATAAAATCTTCTTTAAAATTCCCAATATACTTTGAGGGCAACAAAGACTTTTTACCCTGGCTTGCAAAGTGATCCTACTCCTACATCTTCTCCTCTGCTTGTCCATTCTGTTACCTACGCTGGTCTTTCTTCTACTGGCGAGCACCCTGCATGAGGGCCTATGCACAGCCTGTTCTCCATGCCTTGGATGTTTTTAATGTCAACCCTCCTAGAGTCGCTCCTTCTAGTTATTCAGATCTCAACACACTCCATCCCTTTTAGAACAACATTCCCTGATGACCCGATTGATAAGAAACACCTGGTAACTCTATCACGTCACCCTATTTTAATTCTCTGCCTCGCATCTATCACTGTATAAAATGTGTTTTGTCTCTCTTCTCTTACTGAGTTTAAACCCCTTGTGAGTGGGAGTTTTGTCTGTTCCCCCCCTCCCCCAAGTGCATGCCTAAAATATAGTAGGAACTTAGGAAATAATTTTGAATAAACGAGTGAATGATTCCCAGTCAGTAAGAGGCTGAAGATCTGTGGGCTAAAGGGGAGGCCATCCAGACCTTGAAGAAGTAAATGAAATACAATGAGGAAAGCGATTGAGGGGTGGGGGGACAAAAACAAAAACATACAAAAATCCTTAACTAGTTTAAGAATAAGGAAATAAGGCATAAGGATTGCTTTCTTTTTTTTTTTTTTTTTTGAGACGGAGTCTTGCTGTATCGCCCAGGCTGGAGTGCAGTGGCCGGATCTCAGCTCATTGCAAGCTCCGCCTCCCGGGTTTTTACGCCATTCTCCTGCCTCAGCCTCCCGAGTAGCTGGGACTACAGGCGCCCACCACCTCGCCCGGCTAGTTTTTTTTTTTTTTGTATTTTTTAGTAGAGACGGGGTTTCACCGTGTTAGCCAGGATGGTCTCGAACTCCTGACCTCGTGATCCGCCCGTCTCGGCCTCCCAAAGTGCTGGGATTACAGGCTTGAGCCACCGCGCCCGGCCAAGGATTGCTTTCTAATGCCCTGCCTGACTTCCAAGTAAGAGAGCTGATAGGAAGCTTTTATTACAGTTCTCCAAATCTTGGATTGAAACCCTCCCTCATCTCCACCCCAGATCTTGCTATAATCCTGCCTGAGTTAGCAATAAACTTGAATATTAGACCACCCAGCTTCCTTGACCAAGCTCAGATTTGCTTCCAAGTTACTGTTCTTGTTATTATAACTTAACTTTAGGGAGGGGAGTTCCGAATCAGTCCTCTCCACCAATCCCAAATTACTAAATTTCATACATAAAATCTGTATTGAGTGTTTTTAATACAGAACCTACAGAATGTCAGCACCTCAAGTAATGTCATATAAATACTTTAATTTACCTGTCTGCCTTTCTGGCAGCCCTTCTGTACCCAGAATGAAGTGTTTCAAATGTCCTGAAGAATTCAGGGTCCCTTAGGACACGAACATCCTTAACAATCAAATATTAATGGCCACATATTCCATGCTGTTTTAATTAAATTTTTATTGTAAAAAGTACATGTGGTGCACAGCCACCCTGGAAAATGGTTAAACAATTTCTCATAAACTTAAACATGTTCTTTCTATGTGATCCAGTAATTTCACTCCTAGAGATTTGCCCTAGAAAAATAAAATGACCCTAAAGAACCTGTATGCAAATGTTTAAAGAAGCTCTATTTATAATTTCTTAACACTGGATATGACCTAAATGTCTTTCTTTTTTTTTTTTTTTTTTTTTTTTTTTTTT